>NC_079895.1:14608938-14740883 GCF_024868665.1 Triplophysa rosa
TAACGGAGATATACTAAAGCCGACGGGACACCTGCGATGATGCTGTGCGCGTCTCTGTGAATGTTTTGTTTACCTTTCCGAACTGATGGTGGGCTTTGACGTTTTTGACTGAAATCGACAACAAAAACACAACGAACGAAGGGAGGGCGATGCATCCCTGATCGATTCAGACTCTCACTTGTACATGTCCGAGGCATTTAATAAATTACAGCTTCTGTAAACATGAGTGCTGCGGTGAGCGAGGGTCAAGCGCCCTCCACCACTGGCGAGGGATTCAGTACAAGCGATGTCAATCAGATGTTAATGGAGTTTCTGATGTACATGATGAGAGCGATTGTCGTGTGTTATCCCGTATATATGACCGGATCTCTTGGACTGAGTGTCAGCTGGATTCTTCTGAGCATGCTGATGTGGACCATGTGGAAAAAGAACCGCAAATGGAAAGACCAGAGGCTCGACACTGCCATTGATTTCTTGGAAAACGAGAAGGACGTTATCAAAACTGAACTGAAGTCCATGGACATGCCAGCTTGGGTGGGTGGTCTTGGTATACAAAGGGGCTTAATGATCCAACTTAACCTGGATACGGATAATGCTATTTAAAACATAAATAATGTGAGCAAAAAGTACGAACTAAATGAGACCATGAAGATGCAGTCAGATGTGGTGCAACTAGTAGTACAGAAAACTATATTTTTAAAGCCTCTCCTGGTTGTGATTTACATATTGCTTAGTATCCAAACAGTACATTGTTGGCAATTGTCAGAGGTGTGGCTTCTTGTTCTGTTGCTTTGGGAACATCACACACAAAGGTATCAACCTGAGTTTCTTAATATGGATGCCCAGCCCTTTTAAGAGACTTACAAAATTGTTTATGACAGGAGAAACCGACACACCCTTTAATAAAGCAATAGGATTGAAACAAATATTTGAAATGCTCCACCATGTAATTCGCTCTGAAGAATAATGCAGTTTTATATTGCAGTTCCCAAACTTTAATGTGATCAAAAATATCCTATTTCAAAACTGCCTCAAGTTGTTTGGCTGCTTATTTCTTGCCCTCTAAAATAATATGACGTCACATGAGTGATCTTATCGGTTCATCACGATGTAAATTACAGGCAATAGGCATCCACGGCACCATCAAATGCTCTTAAAAATGTGTATACCTTTTATTTCTTTTTCTCAATAGATTCACTTTGCAGATGTAGAGAAGGCTGCTTGGATCAACAAGGTAAAATCCGATCTTCATCCTTTGTTTTATAAATGTGTTTGCCTGACAGTTTACACTTTTTTTAAAATCACATCTCTCTAAAAGTGTTTGTTCGTTGCAGATTCTTCAGCAGGCATGGCCGTTTTTTGGAATGTACATGGAAAAGCTTCTCATTGAAAATATTCAGCCCTCTGTAAGAACATCCAGCTCTCATTTGAAGACCTTCGCCTTTACTAAAGTCCACATGGGACAGAAGGTAAGATTTATGTAGTCACAAGAAGGATTAGTGACATTTCTGTAAATTCTGCCTTCCTGCTAGCTTCATTTTCCTACTTGTAAACATACCTTTGTATACTGTTGGCACATACGTGTTAAATGCTACCTCATTTGTAAGTCGCTTTGGATAAAAGCGGCAGCTAAATGAATAAATGTAAATGAAATGTAAATACCCGAATACCTGTAGGGTCACTGGGTCAAGATTGTTGAGTCTGTGTATTAACTGAAACTGTCTGTATGTGTTTCAGGCACCAACTGTTACAGGGGTTCGTGTGTACACACATGAGCTGGACACAAGAGAGGTCGTTCTTGACCTCAACATCCTGTAAGCTTGCTATCAAATCTCATTTCCATAGTCATCTCTTGCTACCTAATATATAACTGCGGTGTTCATTAAATTATTTTATACATAACATACTGTTCTGTATGTAGTTCAATGAAAGTCCCTAAGTGTATGATGTAAGTGTGCCGCTGTAAGCATCGATAAGTCATCTAAGTGCAATGACTCTGTTTTTCTTCCATCTAGTTATGAGGCTGATGTGGACATTGATGCTGATGTTAAACCAGCTATCAAAGTAGGAGTCAAAGGGCTTCAGGTTGGTCAATGAACATTTTAAACTTAAACCTTGAAGCTTGTATTTCATGTATTTTAGTTTGGTTTCAAGCAGCCTGTTTATCATACAACTGGATACATAAGTGTGTCACACAATTACTACAACCTGTATACCTTTAAGATATAAAGGCTTGGTTTCACACACGAGGCTTAGCTTAAGCCAGGACTACTGTGGTTAATATTTAAATTCTTTTAATACAAATGCAGCAGAAAAAACATTACTGGTGTGCATCTTTAATGATATTTCAGGTTACATTAAGACAGTTTAAACATTCATTTTAGTCTGAGACTAGCCCAAGCCTTGTTTGTGAAACCGGGCGAATAAATATAGTTACATCTGAGAGCATTCTGACCAAACATCACTTTTCTTTCAGCTTCAGGGGATGCTACGTGTAATTCTTGAGCCTATGATTGGCCAGTCACCCCTCGTAGGTGGAGTCACCATGTTTTTCATTCGTCGACCAGTAAGTATAAATATCGTATCCAATTGGTTATATTAAGTAAGATACAATCAATATATAATCAGTTTGTTATCAATAACTTTTCTGTTGTGTTTAAAATGACATTTTTAGACCCTGCAAGTTAATTGGACCGGAATGACTAATATTTTGGATAGTCCAGCATTCAGGTACCTTATAAAATTTAAACAGGACTTGTTTCTCACAGCACACAGCATTGGCTGACACCAGGCTAAGATATCGTCACGTTTTCGCTTCTTTGCCGAAGGAGATAACGTATTTACGAAATGTGCTTTTTAGACCAGTTTGTTCATTTCATTTAGAAATAACATGGTGAATTCCATGCAAGGGGACCCGTGGTGTATGTAGATAGAAATAGCTCATTCAAGGTAATAAAAAGGTAACACTTCATTATGTAAGGTCTTTATACACCTCTGAAGACATAGTTATGTATATTATATAGCATTTCTGTCAATAGATCCTCCAAAAAATGACATATTGGACCTTTAACAACCTTAAAAGGTAGAAATGAGAATATTAAAGTTTGTTACACTGATAATAACTGTTAGCTAATAAAACCTTTAGTTTGCAGTCAGTTACATTAACATGCATTTGCTTGTGCTAGTAAGACAGCAGTAAGAATCATAACCTGATTCTACCAGCATGAGCAACTAGGTCAAAATAAAGCTACAGGGCCTAAACAAATAATGGAGACTTGGGTGCGTAGAGCCACCCAATACCTTCAGAAAAGCTTTGAAAACAGGAAACGTTGTCATACAAGTTCTGTGTATACAAAACCTGTGGACACAAAAGTTTTTTATGTATGGAAAATACAGTAAAATACTTGCTCTTTATTTTACTCCTTTTTTGCAAATGTTAGAATATACTCATCAAAGCTATAGAATAGCACAGCTGTAACTGTTGGAATTGTGTTGGAAATAAAATCATCTAAAACAAATCAAAACTATTGTCACGAACTTGAGGAGAAGAACCCAATTGCAGGCAGCGTTGGACAACAAACTTTAATAATAAAATATAAAACACAAAACAAAGGCCCACGAGGGGGTGAAACAATAATGACAAAGGGAATAATCAAGTACACAACAAGAACACAGACTAACTAGATGAATGCAACACTAGACAAATAACTACACTTACTGGACATGACTTGACTTGACTTACTTGACTCTTAGTAATGATCACAGGCAAAACAATACTCTCTGTATCAGAGACATGTCACAATAAACACAAGCACACCACACACATACAATGACCGACACAGGACAATGAAACATGAGGGTATTATATAGGGAAAGACAAACGAGGGATAATTACACAGGGCAGGTGGGAAACATTAGACACGGGAGGAAGGCAATACATGAGACGAGAGGGGCGGAGCCAATGACAAGACACTAGAAAACACATGAGAGGTAAAAACAAACAACTCATGGTTTTCTCACATAAAACCTAAGGACTCTGCCCCGATCCTGCCACACGACTAGAATTTCATAAACAAGACGGTGGGACCGTGACAACTATGTTTTATTTATGTTTAAAGTAGTCCTGTCACTTGAAAATACATAGTTTTATACTAACAAAGTTATACTCTTGCCACCCTAAACTGACCAGAAAACCTAAATCTCTGTTTCCTGTCTAGCCATATGTCAGAATCAGCTATTGTGGACTTCATAGCCTCTCTCATGGTTCTGCCCAATCGGATGTGCTTCCCATTGATCGATCAAGTCAAGGTTGACCAAATGAGGTTTCCACTACCTCGAGTAAGACCGCGACTGATTTATTCACAGCTTTTTATGTTTGTTTCAGACAAAGCCTGTAATCATCACTGCTATAGTGCATCATTAACGCCGTGTGAGCATTGTTCTTCTGTTGATATCTTTAGGGTGTAGTACGGGTCCATGTTTTGGAGGCACGGAATCTTGTAGCCAAAGACACATACATGATGGGACTGGTGAAGGGCAAGTCAGATCCATACACTGTGCTGAGGGTCGGAAACAAACAGTTCAAAACGAAGACCATCAAAGAGACCTTGAGTCCACGCTGGAATGAAGTTTATGAGGTAACCGCGGATGTCATTTTGAGGACTCTCAATGAATCCATCTGTCCAGTAGAAACTCAGCTTGTTTCACATTGGAAATAAGAAATGTTATGACTTCCCAACATTATTTGCTTTGAATAGTTTGTTATTCATGAAGCCCCTGGACAAGAATTAGAGGTGGAAGTGTATGATGAAGACACGGATGCTGATGACTTTTTGGGCAGGTATGGCACGAGTATTATTTTACCCTTCATGCAAATTAAAGGGATACTTCACCCAAAAATTAAAATTCTGTCATCATTTACTTACCTTCGAGTTGTTCTAAATCTGTATAAATTTCTTTGTTCTGATGAACATGGAGAAATATATTTGGAAGAATACTTATAACCAAACAGATCTCGCCCCCATTGACTCCCATTGTAGGAAAAATTACTTTATCATTTTTTTTGTTCTGTTGAACACAAAATAAGACATTTTGAAGAATGTAGGACTGCAAGCAGTTCTGGGGCACTGTTGACTACCATTGTATTTTTTCCTGCTATGGTAGTCAATGGGGGCCAAAATCTGTCTGGTTATAAGCATCCTTCCAAATAACTTTCTCTGTGTACATCAGAACAAAGAAATTTATACAGATTTGGAACAATTCGAAGGTGTGTAAATGATGACAGAATTTTAATTTTTGGGTGAAGTATCCCTTTAAAGTGCAGAAAGTCTTGGTAAGCATTTGTGTGGAAATGATGGTTATCATTTTGTTGGGACTGTGTGGATCTGGTCTGGTTGGTCTTGTTTTGTGGTCGATGTCGGACAACAGAGGAATAAAGTTACTTCGTGGACGTTGCTCGGTGGCTTTGGTCGGGGTCACTGAGTGCAGCCATGACACGTCAGAGGAGATCTGGCCCTCCCGGCTGAGCCTGGTTTCTCCCGAGGTTTTTTTTTCTCCATTATTCAGCATTGGAGTTTGGGTTCCTCGCCACAGCAGAGCAGTGCAGTGTTGGCTTGCTCACCGGGAGACTGCATTTATTTATTTATTTATTTATTCATTTATTTATTAGATATTATTTATTATAATGATCTTGCTTGGTCTATAAACACCATGCACTGTGCTGTGTTTTACCTTTCTGTGTTTTTCTTATTTGCTCCTGTAAAGCTGCTTTGGAACAATGCACATTGTGAAAAGCGCTATATAAATAAAATTGAATTGAATTGAATCATTTTGAAAATATGTAATGTGTGATATGTTGGATTGTCTGTCACAGGTACAGTCTGGATTGTGGGGAAGTGAAGAAAGAGAGAGAGATTGATACGGTGAGTGTTGATCAGAGTCTAGAGAAACACTTGATTAAGTCGTACTGTTCTATACTGCATACATTGATATGACCACGTTTTATACCATGGTAATACCATGTTGTTTTGCATATGTAGATTATGATATGTGATAGAAATGCCATCTTGTAGTTTTACTCTTTGAAGGGATTGTTCACCCAAAAATGAAAAATTATCATTATTTACTCATGTCATTCCAAACCTGTATGACTTTCTTTCTTCTGCAGAATACAAACGAAGATATTTTAAAGAAAGTTGCTATCAAAACATTATTGGCCCACATTGACTTACATTGTATGGACACAAAACGACTGCGAGAATTTTCAAAATATTTTTATTTTTGTGTTTTGTGCTTTATTTACAGTGGTTAACCTTGGAGGATATCGAGAGTGGTAAATTACATTTGAAACTGCAATGGCTGTCTCTGCACACAAATCAAGAACTATTAAAGGAGGTAAGCTTGCATTCATTGCATTTTGATTGTTTACTTGCTTGCATTGATTTATAATCTCATGCCAGATGGTTAAAAATGTTGTTAAAATAGTTCTCATTTAGTTAGAAAATACATTATGTATAGATGAACAAATGAACAAATAACTCAAAGCAGTAGTGGTCTAGTGGATCTAAATCTAATGTATTTAATATCTTATAATTTATTTGAATTTTTTAGACCTACGATGGCCTTGCTTGTGCAATGCTTGCTGTATACCTAGACAGTGCCTCCAATCTGCCTGTGAGTCTGTCCGCCTTTCATACCACAAACACCATATGAGAAAATATGTTTTTCTCTATTTCTATTGTCTACTTTTATTTCTATTACTTTTGCCTTCAGAAAGACCAGCGAGAGTTCACCCACAATGAGAAGCATGGAAAACCAGCCAAAGAGATTCGGGTAAGAAGTGGCCTGAAGTTATCTACACAATTGCAGTCTTTTTTTAGTCTGTTTAAAGAAGGAAGGTAGTTTTAAAAAGGGCTAAAAATGACAAAATGTCATTTTATTCTGCTAGTTTTCCATATATGAGTCTTAAACACAATTTCACTATTAATTACCACAGAGTTTATTTCTTCATTTTCGGTTAAAAAAAACAGGGTGTCCGCGGATCCTTAAAATGTCTTAAAAAGTCTTAAATTCCATAATGTCATAATAAGGCCTTAATTAGCATTAAAATGTCTTAAATCTGCATTTCCAAGGTCTTAGAAATGCAGTCGAACCGACACTGTAAAGACGATTTTATTTTCGTTTTAAAATCATGTATGTCTATTTGTCACGCAGAACAAAATAGGCGGAACCAACTAACAAATAACACGTTCGCGGGGGGTTCGTAGCAATGGCGGTTCATGGAGGCTCTCAATAGTCCCCGGAAATCACTACGCATAGAGCCGCAGTGCGGCTAAACAGACCGATTGTGACTAACTTTTAACCTATTTAAAGACGTAAGTCATTTAATGAATAAAAACAATAAAAAAAGAAATATAGCATTTAAAGAGAAAACACAACTTCTTGGAACTATCTAAAGGCTCCATGAATCACGTGACACGCGAAAATTTTGAACTTCCGTTGTCGCGACTCTCTCTCTCAACGGCTCCGGTTAAGGCCAAGTATGCACTATATCTTGAGACGCCTGTGGTTGGTGTGACATTCTTTGAAAAAGCTTTCATTCTATTTTTTACTGTTGGAAGTAGACAGCAAGCCTCAAAGCAGGTTTATTAAAACATGACAAATATTTAGGTATTTTCCTCTCGTGCTCTCTGCGTCATGTGCTTGGAATGTCTTCAGCCATCTTGTAGTGAAATGGTACATTCCAGAGATTGCATCAAACTATTTTAACTGTGAACCAGATAAGGTCCAGTCTCAGGTTTTAGTTTCTGCTACTCTGTAATCGTAACGACCTGTCAAACTGGTTTACACCACTGGCTTGACTATGAAAATGCCCTCATGCAAATTAAAAGGTAAAACACCAACTTCATGTTCTTATAGTTTATTATTTATAATATTCCCTCACTGTCAGTGGCTCAAATACCTGTTATTCAAACACGTGGGAGGTTATTGGATGAATAACGTGGAGTTATCTTCAGTTCAGATCATGTGCATAAACATCTCACACAGTGTAATTGAAATCTTTGAAAATATGTCAAAAAAGTGACAAATGATGACATTTGTTTACAACATGTTCATTCTAATTTGTAGCTCACCAGAAAAACCAACGACCCAAACTCATATGTTGAGTTTACTGTAGATCAACAATGTCAGAAAAGCAAGGTATGTAATTTTTGGGGAATATTGTAATGTTCTCCAGTTCCTACACGCAGTGCCTCAGATATTAAGAGCTGGAGTGATTTTTCCTTAGATCGTGTTTGCCTCAAAAGACCCTGTTTATGAAGAGTGCTTCGTATTCTTTGTCCACAATGTGAACCGCCAGGTGTTGAACGTTGAGGTAAACCTGTATTCAAATCGTAACTTGTGATTACTGTATACAAACATGATACTTCTTTAGTTTAAGACTTATAACAAACAGCACTAAATAACAGGGTAGATGATGGTTTGGCATGTTTTCAGTGTCTGCCTCATAGTGTTAGATATGAAATACTTCTGTCACTCTCAGGTAAAAGAAAATGAGAAGAAAAACTTACTGGGCAACCTCACACTGCCTCTGGTCCGACTGCTCCAAATGTCTGATATGATGCTGGAGCAGCGCTTCCAGCTTGAGCGCTCAGGAGCCAATAGCCAGATCAAGATGAAAGCTGTTCTCAGGGTGAGTGAACTAAAAAACATTCATTTCTGCTGCACGAATGGAGTGACACACAAAGCACAATTTTACAGTTTCTGATGCCACTGTGAAAATGCTTTGAAATGCATTCAGCTATGATTGATTTATTCTGTGAGCAAGAGTGACCAATAACAGGGTAGTATTCATTTGCGTGATCTCAGCATGTCTTTGCCCATGAGATGACCAGGTAAGAAATACTGTTGTAGAACTCGATAGCTTGATCTCACTTTAATTTGGGAGATACGACTGAAGTCTTTGTCTTAAGAAATGCATAGTTTTAGAACACTTAATAATATTTTTCCAGATTTGAGAATGATACTAACTAAAGTTAAAGGGGTCAGTGGTGCGAATACGTGTTTTTCTGTGTCTTTGGTGTGTTATAAGTTTCCCATGCATGTATTAGACACGTAAAATTGCAAAAAAAAGTGTCGGAACAAAAGATGCAGTCTATCTAAAAGCGAATGCTCACCCAGACCTGCCTGAAACTCATCGTGTAACCACACCCCCACAAATCTACGTCAGTTCGTGGTATGATTTGACTAAGACCGACCAAATGTATACGGCAAGGTGGGCGTGCCTGTCAGTACAATTGCTTTGGAACCTGATGTTCCAAATATGGTAAGAGGCGTTACATTTCTGTCACACGCTTGCAGTATTCGACCAATCACTACGCACTGGTTAATCATAGCACACCTCGCTTTTCAGAGCGACGAGCTTTGTAAAAAATCTGCGCGTTTCAGAGAGGCGGGGCAAAGAGGAGATACAAACATGCACGGTATGTGGAAAATACAGCGTTTTTGAACCTTAAATCGTGTATACACATTGCATAACATCTAAAACAAACCATAATATTCATTTTAGCCGTGTCATATGACCCCTTTAATACTATCAAAGTTCTGAAACAAAACAAAGGGAACTATGGGGAACAAAAAAAATGATGAAAGCTTTTATCAAGCATCTTCTTGAGGTTTCACCCTGAGATGCTTTTTAAACAATATTTTAGGAGTACCCATCTATTATAGCTCTTTTTGGCTGTTCTTTCTTCATCATTCAAAGTTATCCAATTCGAAAACATTTTTTACTAAATAAAATATTGGTTTTGTAATGAGAGAAACATTTATGTTTGTAAAATTCTATTTTGGTTTACAAAACTGATTTCAGACATTTAAGCACACGCCTTCAGATCACAAGTTTTTTAAGATAATGAGAAGTTTTCCAAACCTATTGACCGGTAGTGTATATTTTCTTGTTTAGAGTCTTTTTTAAATATTATTTTACATAATATATTATAACAGTTACAACAAACAGATTACAAAGAAAAGCGAAACCTTTTTGTTTGTTCAGCGGAGCTCCCCCGTCCCATACATAATTATTCTTATCAAATCAAATCCCTTCATTGTCACTCAACCATATACACAGGTGCAACAGTAGGTGAAAAACGTTTTTTCTTTAGGTGAAAAACTTCTTAAACACATTCTTAATTCATTCTGTATAATGTGGCCTCATAGGGCCAGAAATATGTGTGCATAAACAAATTTTCCTTATATGTAAAACTTTTTTTAATAAGAAAGTTAGTGCACCTTTAAGAAACAAATGGCTATAATGGTGACTGTGATATTTAATAAATATGTTTTATTTTGGTATGCTGGCTAACAATGACTACACATCTGTTTCATCCCAACTAGATTCTTACGCATGAGAAACTAGAGCCAAAAGTTGTCACTCCAACCCTTCAGACCCAGCCAAAGGCCTCATCTTCTCAAATTCTCCCTCAGCCTCCAACTTCATCTGAGTCCACACAAAATGAGCAGAAAGAAAAAATGCCAATTTCATCTGTCCCGCTCTCAAGAACACAGACTGTACCTATACAGGCCAGCCCAGCTAATGATCTCCAAGCGGAGTATCCAGCATACCGACGAAGCACATTAGCGGCCACAGAGGGTCGGCTGTCCGAGCCTTATACACCAGGTGCAATGCGTCGATATGATTCCCACAGCCTCCTGTCAGAAAACTCCATAGCTTCATCTCGCTTTGATCTGTCAGATAATGTCCGTTATCCAGAGTATGTATGATCAGGTGTTTTTATTTCATTGAACGTGAAAAACCTTTGATTTTGAAACGCTCGAGTTTGAATAGACTAACTGATTTAACCGTTCAATAAATGTGATCTTTACAGGGCCATCATGAATCATCAGGGCAGCTTTGGACAGATCGACCTGACACTGCGTTATGCCTCCTTAAGGAAGCGACTTATCGTGATAGTCAACTCCTGCAGGTGAGACAAGATGCTACTTTTAGTTATTTTTCCACGTAGCTTACAGAGTAATACAAACTGTTCTGTTTACTCATGGCTCCATAGGGACCTGTTCGCCTGTAGTGAGAGCGGCTCTGATACATACGTCCGCATGTATCTGCTGCCCGATCAAACTTGGAAGCATCGCAAACGCACTAAAGTTAAAAAGAAGTCTGTGAACCCTGTCTTCAGTGAGATGTAAGTGTATTTTGTAAACTGTTAACCATCCAGCTGTTGTATTTGTTTTAACGCTCGGTAACCATTTCCTCTCAGGTTTGAGTTTTCTGTGTCACTGGAGGAAGCAAGAAGTAGAAAGCTGGATGTTGCGGTAAAAAACAATAGAATGCTTCACAAAAGAGAGCGAAAGGAGATTGGAATGGTAAGTGGATAGGCAATGTGATACATAAATATTTAAGGCAACTATATAAATTATTATAAATAATTTGTGTTATTACAGTTTAAATATTAAAATGTACTGTTATAAAAGGTTGAAATAGTAATAAATAAATTAATAGTAATACATAATAAGTAGTGAATAGTCACGTGTATGTGATATTAGATAACAATAAGCATGGACATTTCTTGCGACATTTTTCTTTCTAAAGGTTTTGATTGATTTGTCTGAAATCGACCTGGCCAAGGGTTCCACAGAATGGTAAGGAAAGCAGTCTTACGGTTTTACGGTTGCGTGTATGCTTTCACATGTTCATGTAGGGGCGGAATTTCCACTGGGGACAGGGGGGACATGTCCCCCTCACTTTTCAAAATCCCGTTCGTGTCCCCCTCACTTTCAAATTAGATTGTAATGATTTTTTTAACCACACGCCGTCATCGCCACGGAGAAGTACTAGGACCGAGCAGGACACAGAGAGTGTGAGCCTGTGTCTATGCGTGTGTCGCGAGCACACCTTAAAAATAGATCACTGAAAGATTGTTTTCAATCACGTGGTTTTGATTTTAATTTAATAGAAATTTGTACCAGTTTACTGGTTTTACTGGTACAATAGTTATTTTGGCTATGTTAAGCTGTTTCATTGTAATGGACTTCTATGGGGAAGAAACACGTATGCGTGATTTATTACTTTTTTCGTTTAATAAGGACTCGTTCTTTTAACAGCAGTTAGTGTTTATGATAAGGCTTGACAGAAACGTGGGCTTCAGTGGTCAATGTTTAGGTAGTAGCTTTTGGTTTCATGGTTTAATCAATTTAAACAATCAAAAACAATGCAAAACATGGGTATTTTGAATTTGTGATAGGATTCAAATCAAAAACATTTTCCCCCATTTGTGTGTCCCCCACTTCTCAAACCAAAGTTGCACCCTTGTGTTCATGTATAACTTTTGTCTTTCTGATCAAACAGGTATGAACTCACTCTCCCTGGGCTCAAGAAGACAAACTAATAAAACTGATGTCAACTAGTAGTCACAAAGTAACTAATCAGCTGTCCTTATTAATGTTATCTTGTTGTTTTTGTGTTTTCACATTTGACCTTTCCCTCACGATATGAACAAATTCATCTAATGGTAGTGGACAACATACAGTAATGTTGACCCTTAAATGTGTATTGCTCATACAGTATCATCTTATTCCTGTTGTTGAAAATGACCCACACAAAACCCTACTTAGGACTTTGGCACTGAATTACATCAGTGACTTACATTGAGGATTGGGCTGATGATTTAATTTGTACAGTGATTCCTAAATCAATCCTATATTTTTGGTCTCACGATGCTCCAGGTCATATTAGAGACAGGTTTAGTTCGCATAGTTTTTTTTTGTTAAATGTTCTTAAATTAAATCATATATTTTTGGTACCAAATCACTATTACTACTAAGATAGCTGGAATATTTGTAGATGTAGATATATGAAGCTTTGTATTGTATTTGGTTGTTTTAATGGTAATTCCAAGAACTGATTTTCCAACCAGCCTATATTATACATCTACATTATTGTGGTTCACAGCATATTTTTATAGAACACATAGAAATTACAAACATTTAACTAGACTGGTGTATATTTACGTATTTGTAAATAATAAAAGAGGAGTAGACATAAAAACATTATTCCATAACTGATCTCCTCGGGACCGTGCCTTTCAAAAAATGCTCCCTATTAAGTGCATTTTACATGTCTGAGGCTTGACTTGTACGTGAAATAATATCAAAATAGTACTTTATATTATTATCCACCAGTTTGAGAGCTTGTTTGTGCTAGCTTTTTTATTTGACCAAATAAGGTGACTGCCTTATCTGGATTTTAAAAGTATTTGAACAGTTGTTAATGTTGTGTATATGTAAATAGACTGGGGTGTACCTGCAAAAAAATGACAATAAAACATTTAAAGGTGTGTAAATCTTTATTTAAAGTGCTGTTGTTTTTCAGCGTACAGTTGTATAACGTTTCAGTTAAAGATTCACAACAGAAATTCAGTATATCAGAACAACTCAACCCACTCTGAGTCGGGTATAATAAATGAGGTCAACATACAAAATATGCAGTGCTGTGGGTCTTCAGGAAAGTTGATCAATGGGAGTGGTTAAACTATTCATGCATTTTACAGTTTCTTTACCAATTAAAGCCCTTTAAACCACAGATACAAGAGGGCTTTTTTGCCTGACTTTTATCTTATTTAGTTTATATGCTAAGGCACTTTAGGTTTACTGTGCAATCATTCATCTTCATTGACTAAGTGAAAGTTATTAAATATTCTGGGTAAGCCTGATCATCCCTGAATACCACAAAAATGGTCGGAGCGACGGTGTTCTCGACGACTGTGTCATACAGATCAGCAGTGTTGTTTTTTGGAGGAGGGATAATCATTCCTGCACGTCCTTGAGTGTAGTCTCCAGTAAGCACTCTGCAGAAGTACATGTACTTGTGTCCCTGAGCATTAGGCACCGAGTATGTGTTGCTAGCAGAATAGTTGGCGTTAAGGGCAAAGTAAGTTCCATTTCCATATGCTGTAGCTGTAAGGAGCGACATTAAGTGATTAACAGTAATATATGTTTACAGCATATCATTACTCACTATATTACGTTATTGCTATAAATAAATATAAATATTGTTTTGGTATTGTTGTAAATGAACGAATGTTGCCTTTACCATTTTTTCCTGCATAGCTGCGATTAAATCCCCTCTGATTGATGTGACTCATAGTCTGTTCACTGGTTCCGTGAAACAGTCTTCTCTCATTGTTTTGATGACCGTTCTTTTGCTCCATGACACTTTTGTTATTCTGGTAGTTCTTCCACATGCCAGGATTCTGGATTCGTTCAATCTGTGAGAGAAACAGGAGTGGAACATGTTACAATTGTTGTCCCTTATTTCTCCGTTTTTGATTGTTTTATTCATTGCAATGTAAATGTCAAGTGTCAAAATATGACAGAAATAAACAAATACACACCTTCAAAACATTGTGGTTAGCACAAGTGGCCTGGAAGAGTACCAAGACATCATTGTATTCAGCATCTCCTGCTTTCAATGCGAATATTGCGAACAACTGTGTAGGATTCATGGCACCCCAATGCTGTGGAATGCTTTCAGTTGCTGATGGTAAATAACATCTATTTAATCTCAAGTCTTGTGGTGAAAACAAATTATAATTGTTATTATTTTCTGTCAATGAATGATGCCATGCACCAAGTACCTTTCAGTTTGTCAATGCGTCTGATGTTCATCTGGTTGCCACCGGTGGTACTGATTGCAGGACCTTCAGGCAGTTTGATCTGGTAATCCTGGCCTTGGAAAGAGATTTTGACGTCTGCAGCTCCTCTATCCAGGGTCTTTTCCAACTCAAAGTTCATACGTTGATCAAAACTCTTATATTGGCCTCCCTGTTCATACTGCCATTCCACAAGCTCGCTCGCATGTTCAATGTCTTTCTTCAGTATCTGCTCGTCTTTCGCGCTTTTGAGCATGTCTTGGATTTCCTGAAAGGCTATTAGGACATCTCGAGTGAGACCTTCTACTATGAGTGTGGCTTCTCCTGGGGAACTCTCTGAATCTTTTTGGACTTTGTATTCCAGCCTTATAGATACACCTAACGTGCTTTGCATATCTTGGATTCGCTGTTGGTCTTTGTCTGAAAAGCTCAGAATTGCTGTGTCAGTGATTTTCTGGAATGCTTGGTCCTGTGAGATCATTTCTTCTAGGAACTCCTTTGTTTTGTCCACCGCTGTTGGTGTCGGGCCACAGATAGAAAAACAGGCTGGATCAACTTTAATGCCTTCAATGACAATGTCTTTACCGCCATGTTGTTTGATTTCTTTCTCCCAAGTTCCGGTAAAGAATGATGTGAAAGTAGAAACATATGCTGCGAAACACAACATAAAATTGGATTGTACATACACTGTATATTGGCCTCATCAAGACAATGAATTTCAAAACCATTCTGCTTTAGCTCAAATTGTGACATAGTATGTGTAATTTGTTTATTATGTGTGAGATTCATACTTTTAATTTTTGAGTAAATAGTGTCCTTCTGTTGGATGACAGTGTATTCTCGATTCTGCATGCTCTTGTAGAAGTCATTGAGCATGGGCGCCTGGAAGATGACTATTCGGATCAACTTGAGAGAAGACTGAGGATTCTGTCCTACCATTTCCACCACAGCATCCATCATGCAATCTGCTACTTGACCTGGAAATAGCCCTGCTTGTCCTAAGAGAGAAACATTTTTTTTTAAATGTTAGTTTTGCATTGACAACATACAATTCAGCTGATGTAAAACCCATTTGTGCAAAAGGGTGTTTCAACAAAGTCATCTCTTTTATAAAAAAAGATTTAACAAGTCAATTTGGCTTCTCTAGAAATGCTGACAAATCAAAAATTGTGAGCATTCTTAGAGCTGTAAGTATACTCTAAAAAATGTTGGGTTATTTAAACCAATTGTTTGGTCAAAGATGGAACTGTTGAGGCAAATTAACCCAGGATATAGTTATATCTAGACCCAACAATGGGTTGAAACAACCCAGCATTAATTTATAACCCAACGGTTGGGTTTGTCCATTTTTGACCCAAAGCTGGGTTCAAATAGCCCAAGATTTTTAGTGTATAATATGATAGTTATGTGATATTTAGCTTGCTTGTTTTTTTTTCTTAGCCCATTTTGGCTAAATCCGCCACAATTTAAATTGTTTCCGTGTATGATTAATGTGTATTGTCCCTGAATAAAACTTCAATTCAAACTTCAAACTTATATATCATAGGTACAAAGATTATTTTTAAGTTAAAGTAAAATTTGTTGTATTTTCAAGACAGAAAAAAATAGGTAGTTACCAATCACTTTTGAATGCTAATTTGCTTCTAAAATTTATATCTATGTTTTAGATTTATATTCCTCACCTGTACCAATAGCCGGAAATGAAATGGAGGTGAACTTTTCCTTTGCACATTTTTCCAGAGCCCTTTTAACCCGTTTTAGGATATGAGCAGCATTGCTTTGTGCTGCAATGTGAATGATCTTTTTGCACTGTAAATTTCCTGCTTGTGTCATTATCAGTCCTTTGTTGGGTTGGGATCCTGAAAAACCACATGGATCAAATTTATGAGACACTCAGTTTCAGATCATATGAAAGTATTTTTGTTATGCTTAATATTTAATCGATTACTTTTATTATTTAACTATCACAAAATTGTTAAGTTACAAATGTTTCTCACCAAGTTGCAGACACTCTGCTTCTACGTTTGGACCAGCTTTATCCAAAATAGCCTTTGAGACACCTTGACAGTTTGAAAATATTTTAAATAAACATTATCCCTGATCACACGAACACATTTTCCAAACATCTATATGAAGGGTAGACATTCCATGCGGGATCTCTTAAAGAATGCCATTCAGCAGACGTCTTAGAGAAGCATTAACCTTTGTAATCTAATGAATGTTTATCATGTATAAATGTTTATCAGACGTTTGTTTATAATATTTAGAACATGATCTCAGTCTTAAAAGATGATCCACTTTAAGTGAAAATGTGAAAAATCATGAGTAGGATATATAGATAACAGTCTAACTAATCATACACTACATCATTTAACTTTACCTGCTTTCAGTGTAAACTCTTTAGTGGTGGAGTTCACAATGACATCGGTTTTCTCAGCAGTGATTTCACCACAAAGAACCTGAAGTGTTACTCCTCCCACTATAGTCTCATAAATTCCAGATTTGCTTGTGACCTTCGAGAAGGGGCCTGTGATATAATACAAATATAACAGAAATAATTATAAACATGATTATATCACATGTCATTATAACACTGCATCCATTTAACACAAGCTTGAGTCCTTCATTGTTTGGGGCACCTGGGCTCTGCTGTTGTGTGGGATTATTGGTTGAGGCAGACTGGATCATAAACTTCTTGTTGAACTCATCTGTAAATACCTATTGAAGAAGACACACATTATTATTAATAACGATGCAAAAGCATCATAAATCCGCAAAGCATTGAATTTGGGAAAGGCCGAAATGATGACGTCAGGTACCTGGATGGTTTGTGCATCTTTGGGGTGAAGAGCAAATGCTACTTCCTGCACGTTCTTTGTACTTCTTTTACTGCTAAACTTAAGAGCTGATTCCAGCATTGAGCAGATCACCAGTGGTTTTGGAAATCCCAGATTTCCTGTACCGATAGCAGAGAATACGATAGATTTCCGTTGACGCTGCTCTGCCTGATTCAAACATTCATCAATGATGTTTTCCAGCACCTGCTCAAAGAGAAGACATTTTACCCCTTTTTGTTAATATATTAACATCTATAACCACAGAAACCTTAATAATTTGAATTATTTTCATGCTGGAATTTCAGGTAACAATCACGAAGCAATACCTTCTGCTCATTGCCTTGTCCCTGATTCCAGTGCGGTGCAACTGCATGAAACACCTCTTTGTTCTTTAGGTTTGCACCTTCTGTTACAATGACTGCTCCAATATTTGCTGGGGCTGTGGCTTGCTGATTGAGCAGAGCCTGAAGGTGTGGACCAGCAGCTTTCAGAAGAGCATTTGAAACAGCTCCTACACCTAGATTCAAGTCGCTGCTGAGAGTGTTCACAACAACATCCATCTGTACAAAAAGTGAAACATATTTACACTTACAAAAAACATGTATATACTTTTTTACATATTTAAAAAAAAGCATTTCCAGATGTGTGCAGTTTCCTATCAGAGAGAAACCAGATATGAACATACAACAAATAGTAAACTTACAGTTGTGTCCTCAATGTTGGTTTTCATAAGGCTGATGGTTAAACCTTCTTTTGTTTGAACACTCTGCGATGCCCCTTGAGAGGGTGCAGTACTGTGGACTTGACTTTGAGAAGAACTTGCTTTGGCTTGGCTTTGCTGTTGGCTGCTTGAACTGCCCCCCGTTGCCCCCAGACCAACTGCACTGACTCCATAGATTTTCTTGGCAGCAGCCTCAAAAGCTTGAACTGTTACATCATTATTGTCAACCAGGTGTATGGTCCTCAGAACGCTGTCCCCAACAAATTCGCAGAACTCTTTAATCGATTTCACAATGGTGTCTGCGCAAAGGTCTGGAGGAAACTGAAACCCGCCAGAGCCGATGGCTGTGATCGCCACAGACTGGCAGTTTTCCTGATCGGCCCGATTCAAACTCTTCTTAACCGTTTTCTTCAGAAGACCCACTGCCTCATGGTGTTTGGCAGGGCTGTACTGCGGTGCTAACGCAAAGATGACGTGTTTGCATCTCAGGTGTCCTCCAGCGTCCAAGACGACAGCGTCGCCAACTGTCACCTTCCTCTTTGTGACATACTGCTTGCAGGCATCCTGAAGATTAGCATCAGCATTAGAAAGCGCCTTTGATAATCCTCCATCCAGGACGAGAGCCTCGTTGCTGGCGCTGACTACCGCGTCCGCTTGAAATGTACACATGTCCGCTTTGTTAACTGTGATTTCCACACCCTCCGGTGTTTTAAATTGATAAACATGCTTTATGGCTGATTTGACTGGACCGTGGTGATCGTCCTCATCTATTAACTGCACCAGACAACCCGTTTTCGTCTTGGCTAATGGAACATACATGGACTCTTTTTCTTTGAAGAACTTCTTCGCTCCCGGTTTGGCTATTTTCATGATGCAGTGGTGTGTAGATGTGAGCAGCTTCTCAAACATTGGCACATAGTGAGAGACATGAAATCTCGGCCCACTGATCACTATGTTTTCATCTTTGAATTGCACATTGACTTTCCCTTTCACCTCCTCAAACCAGTCTTGCGTTTGATGATCCTGTATGAACGTGATCACGGTCTTGTGAGCCTTTAGGCTTTTCTCAATGCAAGAGTTTTCCTGAACAAAATCACGTAACTGTTTTTCAACGTCTTTGATGAACGGGGCAAAGCCAGAAATGAGCACTTGGTTGACAGTCGTCTGTATTGTGACTCTTGATTCTGTGTTTTTAATGTTAGAGACGATGTCTTGCCAATCTGATCTTCTCAAAACACCAGCATCTTCCACATCAAAGCTCAGGTAACCCAGCTGTGTTTTCAGTTGTTTCTCACCGTCCTTCAAAGCCATGTCTGTTTTGCCAATAAGCACGGCTCTCTCGTCTTTAACTTCCAATGCTACATTGATCCTTTTGGTAAAAAACAAAGCTGTGCTCATTTCCTCAAGGTCCTTGTTATGGAGAAAGTCTAAAAGAGACTGATGTAGTTCCACTGGTTTTCGGATTAAACTAACAAAATCCTCTAGTATTTTATTTTTTGTTTCCAGCACTTCAGTTTTTAGGCCGTAGAGAGTTATCTTTTGATTGTGCGCCAGGTATTTTATCTCCAGTTCTGGAAATGTGTTACAAAATTTCTGCTTCACATCATCACAGAAAACAATCTTGTGAATAGATGGAGACATATCGATGTCTTCTGTCACACTTCCCTTCTCCCTTTGGATTCTTTTAGTGACTGTCTCAACAATGTCTTCAAGAACGGTCTCAATTCTGGTCACATCTTCTTTCAAGCCGACTACAGCCATTGACCCCTGATGTACTTCGGGAACGAGTGTGACTGGTGCCGCTGCTACTGCTTTCTTAATTTCAGGTTCTATTTCACTCCATGCGTCTTTTTGAATGTCGAGCTCAAAGGATTTGAAGTTAGACATTGATGCTGAGAACACGGTGGAGGTGTTTTCTCGCCAAGTCTGGATGAGTTTTCTTGTTTGCCCGCCTTGCTGAAGAAGGGAAGGCAAAGGGGTGATGCTGACTGCTGGCGAACTTAAATCCATCTTGCAAAAAGAAGTGGACATAGCTCGGGTGATCACATCCAGGGATTTTTGGCTCTTGTTTAAGTGATGCCATAAAGTCGGATCTATGTTTTCAGTAAATTCCTCTGGAAGTCTCAGGCAGGGTCTGTTTTTACCATAAAGAGCTGTTTGCAAAGTTTCATAGTATGGCAGTACTCTGAAGGGCTGCTTTTTAAGATTATGTTGCACATTGATGACCTTACAAACATCTACAAAAAGGAAAAAAATATATATTGTATGTATATTCAGAAAATAAAATGAAGCTGATACTTCAAATGTAAGTGCTTTGTACCTTTGGGATCTTTAAAAGTGATTATTGCTGATTGATCGTTTTCAAACATAACCACGTCATCCTCTACTTCCCCGAATCTTTCAAAATATAGCGGAAGGATTTCAGAAACTGTACTGGGAGGTAAACCTTCGGCTTTCACCTTTGATGTCATCTCAAGTAATCGGACATTCATGTTTTTCTTTTTCATGATTGTATTGCCTGAGCCGGACATAATGAAGTTTTGTAGATCTGTGAAACAAAATTTCATATAAGTCACCACAAAGGAGAATTACACCCTTTAGAAACAAAAATAGGGAATATACTGGAAAATATAATGCAATTTATTAAATAATACTTTTACACATATTGGAACCAAATGATCATGTTTTTCAGTATATAAAAAGCTACAATTCCTTAAGCATTATTCAATATATTGAAATATATTAACAGTGTTTTATTCTATATTCTTCAAATATATACAGTATATTAAATGATTTAATATATTCACGTTAGTATGTAGAAAAATATTTTCTTTGAGTAAAGGTCTTTGCACATACAGTCCGAAATTTTCGTATGCGTTTTTCGTATTTGGCTCTTGTTTGTATGGTGTCTCTGAATTGTTAAAAAAGGCCACTCAAAATGCTTGACGGATGCGAAAAACGCATAAAATCGAACCCGGTCCGAATTTTTTTATGACGGACGAAAATATCGGCGGCAGTGTGTAAGATTGACACAACGTGAGGTTGTATTTATTTTTTAACGTGCGGAAATTTCGGACGCAAATTTCGGACTCAATGTGCAATGGGCTTTAGGGGAAAGAAGATTAACAAAAAAAGCTTACTTAAACTATATTTTCCACATGCACGTAGCACAATGTACAAAACGGAGCCTTACCCTTGTTGCTGGACAATGTCACTACTGCACAGTTGCTCTCTGGTATTACTTCAATACTGAAGTCTTTTGACTCGGCAGTACTTCCCTTGAGCACATTTTCCACCAACATTACAAGAAAATCTTGAGAAACATTTTGTACGTTTTCAATTACAGCTTGTCTACAGGTGGTTTCTTCTTCCTCCTCAATTGGCTCAGCCTCCTTTAGGGCTTCGCTCTTCAGTTCACCTGGATTTAAAACATTATTAACTTTGAGAACTATTATAGGGCTTGTATCAGCTTTAATAAATTTCCTTTAACTTAAGAAGATATCAAGACATTTAAGCTTGAGTATCAACCTCTACTTATAGATATACAGCAGATGAAAACGTGCATACTAATAAAAGCTTATCTCATATAATACTATAATATGAGGTAAACTACTCTTGGTGTATTTGTATATTTACAAGGTAACATTTTAAATGACACTGACCCAAAAGCCTTGGCTTTTTGAGGTCTAGTGTTGAAGACTGCTGCACTGAACACGGTTCTGCCTTCCTTTTGGTAATTTCCAAACCCACAGAGTGTTGGATTGGTTCTATGTGGTGAATATGTAAGTACAGTTAATTATTACAGTTAATGTATTTACAATAACTGTACGCTTAGAATGAAGACTGTGTTGTACGGAGGGTATATACAGGTCTGACCAGCAGAGGGCAGCGCGTTTATTTTAAAAGAGCAAATGAAAGGACTCACCTGATGAAAGTTTGCTGGCCGAAGACGCCGATTCCTGAGGAATAAAGTTTCGATTTTACTCAAATGAACGTAGGTTTTATTACTCTTCAAACTCTTCTCCTTCCGACATGTTATACTCACGTCAGGTTTTGAGGCTTCTGATGGCGGAAGTCCCACAGTCATGGTAAAAGTTTGTTGACCGATCTTTAACTCATGCGTGTTTTTCAGCAGAACTCGCTGTCTCACTGCGCACATAGACACACATTTATGTTTTATAATACTACGTATGAGCAGACTGATTTATTATTGTTATCATCATTATTTTCCTGTCTGTGTACGCAAACTTAAGTTTCGATTATCGGGCTCCACCCACAGTTTTCATATTGTGATTTCGCTATGAATTAAGAAACGTATTCGTAACACTTTGTTATATGTTTAAAATGATAAACGCCAGCATTTTGTTGTTTTAAAATGATAAACGCCAGCATTTTGTTGTTACTTTACCTTCCACTTCTCTGAATCGTACAGTTGCTCTTCGTCCGTCAGTATCGTCACTGTCAACCCCACAGTCTCCTCCGTCCGATTTCTTACTTTGGAAGTAGATGGTCAGTTTATTCTTTATTTTGGGAGTTTTGGGGTCCCACTGGCCCTCCACACAGAGCGCATATGGAAACTCGTCGGCCATGTCGACTGTCCCGTGACGGATGTGTTCGCCAGTTTCTAACTTTATTTAACTTTCACTTTTGAGTTCTTGTTGTTTTGCAAAGCAACAGGCGGAGTTCCCCTAACACCCTGAAACAAACAAAAAAAAGACCGAGATCAAGGAGAAGCCAGTTTAGTGACTTTAGACAGATTTTCTCGAAACGTTTAAACCGTCGCATACGACAGTAAGGTAGGTAACTTACGTTTGGTACGTACGAACAGTCCATAAAACAAAGGGTGAGAGGATACGTTTGGATTTCAAGTAAATCGTAAATCATTCGGTGTTTAAGGACATCGTCGTTTGTACGTCTCTTTCGCTTTAGATTATCTTCGACGACCGTCTTTTAGCCACTTTGAACAAGAAAATCTACTTGTGGAGTTTTACCAAATTTTGTCAAAACTTAAGGTAAGAGTTGTTTATCATTTCACAGACTAAGTCTAAATGTATACAAATGTTAACTGGGAGCGACTTGGGCAGTCAAACTCGCTTGCTCGTCTTTTAATCATCAATTTCCACCAATTTGTGTTTGGGTTGCAGACAGAATATTTACGTGTTTGTGCTATTGTAAGAGATTAGTTGATTTAATATAAGCTATGAGCATGCACATGACGTATAACATTTTTTTAGAAGTTGTGTACTTTCACGGTGATTGCTTTTTTATTGTGTTATCGTTTGTTATAGATTTCAAGCATCACATCATTTCAAGTTCGCTCATGATTGTTTGTTTTCTCACCCAGGAATTAGGTTCATGTCCTGAGGGAAAATGCACGCCATGAGTAACATAGCACCCATCCCACTTGTTCCAGAGCAATGTGCTGTTCTGAGACATTGTAGAGATGCCTTTTGCAAAGCTGTTGAGACGAAATTTGGTTGCACAACTATATTTCACAATCTGGAAGACTCTGACTCTGACTCCTCTGGTAGTAATGCAAGTAAGCTTTCAGCTCCTGAATTGAAGTACTTCAAACAGCTATCCAAAGGAGTGAAAGTATCAGTCTGGAGAGATGATCTTACACGTCATAAGGTGGATGCTGTGGTCAATGCTGCTAATGAGGGGCTACATCATGGAGCGGGTCTTGCGTTAGCATTAAGTAAAGCTGGGGGACCAGTGATCCAGAAGTGTAGTGATGATATTATACGAAAACAGGGAAATGTGCCAACTGGTACAGCTGTAGTCACTGCTGCTGGATATCTCCCATGCAAAAACATCATACACGCTGTGGGACCCTGTCTGCCTTCAAATATAACCCAATGGCATGTTGACAAATCTGCTCCCATCTTGCAAAAGACTATTAAGTGCATCCTAGATGTAGTTGAATTTAAAAAGTTTTCATCTGTTGCAATTCCTGCTATAAGTTCTGGCCTTTTTAATTTTCCCAGAGATCTCTGTGCAAATATAATTGTACAAACTGTGCAACAGTACAATGACAATGATGCATTTAATGGCAGGGCTGTAGAAATTAATCTCGTAAATAATGATGAACCCACGGTCCAAGAAATGGAAAGAGCCTGTACGGAGTTTCTGGGGCCGCCCAACATCACTGGCTCATACAGTGGAGCTGTGACAGGCAGAGACCAAAGTTTCTCTTCAGGCAACAGTTTCCAGTTTGGAAATGTAACACTGCACCTCAGAAAGGGGTTAATTGAGGAGCAAAAGGTAAGGCTGAGAAAGTAGGATATTTTAAAAAACAAACTATTCTTGACCAACTCTATAATAAATATTTTCATTCATGATTGATTACATTGATATTCTCGCTTTCTTGTCATTGTGCTTCTTTATCATAGGTTGATGTAATTGTGAATACAATCTCGGATACGTTGGATTTGTCCATGGGGCTTATTTCAGAAGCTATTTTAAAGAAAGCCGGTGAAAAGATTCAAGAGGAGCTTTACAAATTTAAGAAAGACTATCCCGCAAGTTGTGACGTTTTTGTAACTAAAGGACATAACTTGAATTGTGCAGCAGTCTATCACTGCACATTAAAGTCTGGGACTGGAGCCAAAACGGTAGAATTGATCTCAACAATTCTGCACACCATTTTTATACCTGAGGCAGCCAGTAACAAGCCTGTGCCTTTTGCCTTTAGATTCTATACAAAGTGGTCTTTGACTGTTTGATGAAAGCTGTATCTGCATACAAGTCCATTTCCTTCCCAGCTATTGGTACTGGAAATCTACGCATTTGTAAACAGGATGTTGCCGAAATCATGATGAATGCTGTGGCAGAGTTTGCCAAACAGAACTCCAGAAAGAAACTGGACATAAACTTTGTTGTGTTCCCAAAAGATGTTAAAATGATGCAGGTAATTTCTATTGATTGCTTGTAATTGTTAAATAATTATTTTGTATATTGTAGAAGTCATTTGACTGTGATTTGAACAGTCACATATTATTTTAATGTCTGTACTATGTTTAGTACTACAAAGAAATAGAGAATGCATTATAAATAATATGTGCAATATGGTTAATCAAATAAATTAAGATGGAGTTCAACAGACAAGAAACTTGCACGTGAACTTTACTGTTGCTTTTTTCAGGCTTTCGAAAACAAGCTTAATAATGTGAAAGCAAGGATGAAGTTCTCAGAATTTCCCAGTACTACGACCCAAAGTGAGCAAACTATATAAAGCTTGTTTTAACTATTCAATATTAGCTATGATTTCACACACATACTGTACAGTCTTGCACAGATAATGTATATTAGCCTTTATTTTAACTTTTATATTGCTCAGTTACTGATGGTCATTCAGATATATTGTTTGGTTTAGGCATTTACAAAACATTGGCGAGTTAATCTGGTGTTGAAGTTTTTAAAACATGGCATGCTCAAATGTTTTCAGGTTCTACTTTTGCAACCAAGGAATCCACAAGAAATGAAACACCGACTCTTGAGATCAGCAGTGTCTCCAAGGAAGCTCTGAGAGAGGCACAAGCATGGATAATGAATATGTTGGGCCCACGAAATGACACAATAACTATAATGAATAACCATGTCATTTATTTTGGCCAAAAAGATCATGAAAACCTGCTGTCACTTCAAACCATGTTTGGTGTAAAAATCGCAGTATTCTTCAAGAATGGTAATGGTGGCATATTCATCACTGGAGAACCCATCTCTGTCAGCTGTGTGGCTATTGAAGTGGAATCCATGCTTTGTCAGGCCCAAAACGACTTTGCTTTAGATGAAGAGAGCGACCTTCTGTATTCTGTGGTTCGCTGGCAGTGTAAAGGTGCACCATGGCCACCTAAAATCAATGCAGCTTTGGAGAAAGCTTATCTGGCACGGAACAAAGAAATTGAGTTGCATGATTATAATATCAGAGTCAACCTTAAGAACATGTATGTTGTTGACGTCTATGGGAAGACAAGCGGCGTGGAAAGGACATGTATGTTTTTGTTGTAAATGTTGTAGATATACACAGTTGAAAGTATGAAATAATTTTTCTTAGCTGTGTTTGAGTTCATGTTCAGTTTATGATTCATAACATCTGATACAGTCTTTGTCTCTTTCAACACAGGCATGTTTAAGGATTACAACCCTCTTCATCTAGACAGCAATTCATTTTATGCAAGAACTCCTGTGGATAGGAAAGATTATATGGAAATGGAAAGGAAAGTCAAAGACTGTGGACTCAATGCCATCAGGGTGAGCAGATGAGGGCAACTAAAATTACATTTTCACAGATACATAACTATCACAAGTTGACAACGAGGAAGTTAAGCACAATGTTATTTAAATACAAGCTTCTAATGGAATGTCGTTGCACTTGTTGTTACAGGTGGAGAAAATTGAGAATGCTGCCCTGCAGCCGATTTTTGAGCTGAACAGGAAGCGAATAAAAGATAAACCGGAGCATCTGTACCAGTGTGTGTCAGCTCAGTTCTGTGATCTCATCTGCAGAGTTGGCTTTCACAAAGATTTCGCACCACCTGCAGGTAAGACTAATGTGCAGCATTTGTTTTTCACGTTACTTCTGTTTAATTGTAAATTATTTGAATGCTTAGTTGTGATATGTTCCTCTAGGAAAAAACAAAGTACAAAGAAAAGTCTACATAAAAGTATTTATATTTGCAGAGCAAAAGAATGGCAGTGGTATATACTTCAGCAGTAGACTGGACCGGGCGTTGAAGCTGTGGAACAGACAGAAGGAAGAGTACATCTACATCATTCAGGCTCAAGTTCTCACTGGAAAATCAGCGATTGGTTCACCAGATTTTATTTTGCCCCCTGTCATAGGTTCTGACCCTTTGAAACGCTTTGACAGCGTGACTGACAAAGAAAACACTCGTGTGATCTTCAATGGTCAACAAGCTCTTCCTCAATACCTGATTATATGTGGTAAACAAACCTCTTCAGCGGTATAGCTTCAGATATTTGTTAATGAGTTTTGTTTGAGCAATATGCAATAACAAAACATTTTACAGTAAATCAGGGGAAATGATTGACTGCTTTAGTCCTGTAAAAAGTTGACCTCTGCAGCTTTGACTCTGTAAACAAGTTCAGTGAAGTAAATGAAGAAAATAGATCTTTGCAGTAACGTAGTCTAAATCACTTATTTAATGAACTTATCTAATGAGCCATCATAATTGACTAGTTCATTCTTTAAAACGTGTTTAACCTGGTTTTGTCCTACTCTTCATTTCTTACATGATTCCTTTCAGCTGTGGATATTTTCATTGTTTTTATTGAATAATGGGATATGTGATCTATATTGGTGTTAGATTAATGAAAATAACAGTTTGTTCGTAGCACGTGTATTAGTTAATTATAGTTCAGTGTAAGAGGATTGTATTTTGGTATATTTAGTAGTTTGTTTGGTGGTGAATTTATGTTTTCAAACTTTTTAGGATAAAGTTAAATCACTAAATTGAGAAACACACATAATTCTAATACTGTATTTTGTGTGATTTGACAAAATAAATAAATGCCCCCTATAACCATAATTTCTCATGGTTACGGTTTTTATCAACATTGAGCCTCAGTTTTCCTTAAAGAATTTTTATTCACACAAATTTATTCAGGTGAAATGTTTATTGGTTCATAACAACAACAGCACATATTTGTAATGTGTTTAATGTAACAGTTTATATTTACATATAAAAAGATAAAATGCATCAGGGTCAAATAAAATTATTACAACAGCAAATATATCTGTTTAAATACTGATGCCACCTTTCTTAGGAAGTCAACTAAACTCACACAGTAAACAAACACTTTAGTACAAAAGTAAATAAAAATCTAAATTTAATTCTAAGAAATACAACTTTTAAATTAATATTACACATTCATTATGCACTCACAGTGCTTAGGAATATACAGTTTAATTCATATTTAGACTATTTTCAATTGTAATATCCTGAACATTGTGCTACAAAGCACATCATGAAAAATCATAGCTGGACTTCACCTGACATTATTTAAAAAAAATAACAGACTACCACATCATCACATCTTGAATTTACCAGACGCATATAACTTGATGGAACGACAAGTAATCCAGTGTCACAAGGCCTAGACACCAAAGTTTTTCGGAGTCACATTAAAGTACATTTCCTAAGAAAGTTATTGCTGTACTCTGACCTTATTTAAAGCTATCAGAAAGAATACCTTAACGTCTTCACATGAACCTCTAATTTAGACCATTTAAATACTTTTGAAAACATGATTGTGCTACCGCAAAAATAATCAACTACTTCACACCAACAATCTTAGTACCTCAGTATATCACATGATCACATACCAAACTGTTTAGTAGAGGTTCTGACATCATAACATCTCTGTTTCACTTTTGCTATGTTTATTGCATTTTGCGAATTAACAACAACCACATTAAAATAAATATGTTTGTTCCTTGTTTAAATTACAATGATTAAACTTTAAAATATTGTTGCTTTGTGAGGTATATAGCAAATAACTAAACTGTGTGTTTGTAAGACACATTTGTCACTGCTTCAAAACAGTCCAATACTGAACTAGGATATGCTGATCTGAGTTCACAAATCAGCACAGATTATGGACATGCTTCAACAACCAAACAAATAAACACACTCTTCACATGGAGATGTACAGGCAACACACAGATTATTCAGCAGACTCTGCAACCTCCATGCCATCCACCAGCAGTGTGCGAATGATGCCGTCTCGTCTCTTACCGCTGCTCACGGCTTTAATGCAGCAGTCGTGGTCGCCCACGGTGAAGTGTGTCTCTGTGCCATCTTCAACAAACTCTCCCTGAAAGGGTTAAATGAAGAGACAGTAATGTTTTCCTGGTGTGGTAATCATGGTGAATGATGATCAAGGGTCATTCTATCTTTTCTCAAAAAGTTAAATTAAAAACTCAAAATTAGTTTTGAGTGTAAATTAAAAACGTCAGTGTTAAATTGAAAAATGTCCGTTTTTCCACACCCAGTTGATCAGATTAGAAAATGAGTAAAATAAACAGACACTTACAGCTGTTTCCATTTTCTGTCCATTGCACCATATATCCATGGTATCCTTCTCTGTTGAGGATGGAAGCGTTTATAAGTGAGTGATTAAACGGCTGTTGAATGAGTGATAAAGATAAGACCAGTAATAAAATCTACTTCAATGTCAATATTCTTGTGCTTTTCCTAACACTTCAGCTATGTATTCTGGTGATTAAATGACACAATTCACATACATTTACTGATTTAGCAAACACTTTTATCTAAATGCCATACGCTGAAACTGAATCTGGTGCAGAACAATGTGGAAAAAAATCACTGTTTAAAAGCACAAGCCATAAATTCAAATCTAAGTCAAAGATATTAAAATTTCCCTTCCTCCTCATTGTGTTACTTCAGGCACATCATTCCTTTCCAGGCATTTCCCCTCTCTAATATTTATTCTCCTAGATTTTCCCATATTACTTTAACCTTACATATCACTGTTCTTGACAACCATGACACTGGAGCTATACACTGTATGAAAGTATATGAAATACTATGTACTAATTAGTTAATAGGATTTGTTAATTTTCTTAAACCTTTATTTAACTACAGGTCAGGTCCTTCAGAGAGTGAGAAAACATTTAGCACCGTAGACATAAGTCAATGAATGTTGACCATGTTCATAAAACAAAACAATCAGGTTTAAGGATCTGAGTTACCTTTACTTAAGTTAAGGATCCTGTTATCAGGTATTCCTTACCCAGAACAACTCTGCAGTCGATGCCATCCAGGTTAAGAAGCCATGTGTTGGTGACCTTGGAGCGATTCTCCATATATTTCTTCAGGCTCTTTCCATTAATCTCAAGAGTGTACTCATATGCAAATCCACTCACTGCATCTATGTTAATAGTGGCTTTTGTGTTGGTTCCGCCCACGTAAAACGTCTCCTTTCCAACCAGTTTGAACATCCAATCTCTCCTTATAACTTCCTGTGAAGGTCATGAACAAACTCTTGAGACACATGCACTTACTTTTATGAAGATTTCTCTGTCACATACATTCCACTGAGGCAATAAGCATTCTGTTACAATCAATTCACTTTGGCCCGGTTTCACAGACTAAAATGACTTAACTGAATATAACTTGCCCATAAATATTTTTTAAATATTTCAGTGCCGTTGCTTTGTCTCAAGATGCACACCAGTAATGTATTCTTCTAAGAAATTTTTATAAAAGCACCATAAATAACTTAATTCACCTAAGGCATAGTCCTGGCTTAAACTAAGCCGTGTCTGTGAAACCGGGCCATGATGTGTTAAATAAAATGCATTTTAATAGAATCCTTATTTTAATATCTTAAATATGTGTTTATAACAATCCCTATTCTATATCATTACTGTTGTCCCCGGCAGTTTTATACATAGCTGTGCTAGTTTTATTTCCAAATCAAGATTTTATTAATTTATTATTTTGGTCAGGAACAATCAGTAGTATGCAAAGAGGGTGTACTAACTTCAGGGTTCTGAGTAAACTGTGGCGGTCTAAAATTACAACAAACTGACTGCATTTGCTTAATTTTAATTTGCCAGCGGAGTCTACAAGTATGCTGTTATCCTGAGATGTATAATTACTAAGTAAAATTCTGAAACATTTGACCTTTCCATCGATGTTAATAACCCGTTTTCCTGTGGTCGTGCCATGTTCAAATTCAATCCTGTGCACACCATCACTCAAAGCCACTTCCCACACAGCAACAAGATCTCCTGACATCTTCTAGTACCTAACAGTTACAGCACAGACATAACGTACATGAAAAACAAAAGCACACGTTTAAAGTAAAAGAAATACGTTTGAGTGACTCTAAACGTTGTTTTTCCTAAACTCGAAACATTACAAATTATTAATAATAAAACTGTCCTTCCGCTAAACTGTTTTGTTTGACATTCAAAAAAGGTGACAATTATTTGTGACATTAAAATGGCTTAGGTGCATTATTTGACGTTCTTTTGTATGAATATTTTAAATTAAGTCCTGAAAATAAGAATCTGTCTGTGAGCGGCATCATCATTAACGTTAGACCTGTAAAAAAAGAACAAGCTGTCGATCGTTCAAAACACAACAGAATCAGAGCAGTGAAGACTGAAATTACCTACCGACCCAAATCGGAGCAGGAATGAAATTCGGGATCGGCTGTTCCCAAGACACAAAATATTAAAAAGCTGTTCACAACAGCTTCAATACAGCTCGCTCCAAATTTAGCTGTACGTGCTAACAACAGTTACTACGGCAACAGCGTCTCATTCTTCCCGTTTGTGTCAGGTTGAAAGCCACAATGATCACTACTGACCTCTGCTGGTTACTTGGGATTACTGGTGATTACTGATTTATAATTTATTCACAAGTGACACATGAATGAATAAATACATTAATTAAATCATTAATAAACTAACCTTGAGTGATTTATTTTATTATTATTTATAATGATTGAAATCATTATAATTGATTTTTAATGTTTATGCATAAACTATACATATACTTCTTTCAATATTTTAATTATGTGTATTATTAATTTTGATCTACCAGATAGTTGTTGTTGCAGTTAAAAACAATTGATTTTAATATATGGATTGATTTTAATGTATTGTTGTTAATGGCTTTTATACAGTTTTATCATGCGAGTTTATGCATGTTTGTCTGGACTAATTCTCGGGAAATTCCCATGTCAAGATAATAAAGAGTACAAGCAATAAAGCAAAGGGTGTATGCAGGCAGAGTAGTCGAACAAATGCAATATAGTCTGTTGAGCTTTTAAAGACCGCATCACTTTGTACCATTGTAACCTTCAATGAAACTAATAGCGTCATCTGGTGTTTATAAGCTTGTTTACACTCACTTTTTATAATTGTTTTTCGATTTCTATTGCTGAATAATGAATACAGTATTTACTTTATTGCCTCAATTTGGGGGCTTTTATTTCCATATTTATTTATCTTCATTTCATTGAACAAGGTGAAAGACTGTCACTTTATGTGATTTAAAAGTCTCGTTTGCTTTTATCTATGCTATTGTTCAAATTCATTTATAGTTAACTTTCATATGAATCACCGAACAGATGCTGCGTTCCAGACACCTCCAGGGATCTTTCCCCACCTCAAACCCGGAAGTAACGTCTGAATTTTGTATTATTAAAAGCCTATAGTAACATTAAAACATTGATGTTATTAGTGATTTATTAACACAAAAATATAATCAAACAATAATTTCCGGGTTGAGGTGGAAACATCCCAAATTCGAGGTGTTTGGAAGCAACCCAGCAAAGAACCCTGTACCGCTTTAAAGAAAATGACGCGCTCGTGACGCAAAACTTCCGCGACGCGGCGCAGAGCTCCTTCAGCGACATTGAGGATTATCAGACGTACAGGAGTTTCTATAGTTTGCGATGGCGTTGCGATTATTTCGGCTAGTTGTGCCCAGCGGTGCAGCAGCTTTGAAAGCAGGATCGCCTGTGCCGACGGTAAGATTGACAAACATTACCTGCAGTCAAGACGAAAGATCCATCTGCTGTCAGGGCCTAATGTAGTCAAACTGAAGGACAGCAGCAGAACTACAGTTGTGAAAACATGCATTCACTTTTGTTTACACAAAGTTAGAGTTTACCCAATCGAGTTTTCTGAACGAGCTGTTTATGAATCTGAACCACATTAAAGCAACCTGTATAACAGCAGTCATTAATAACTTGACTAACGTACAAGTACAGCATTTAGATGTATGATGTAAACAATGTTGCAGTCTAAATCACTATAATGATTTTCTTCACGTAAGAAAAATGTCACGAATGTATTTCCTCTTAAGGCTCAAATTCACACATCTGCTGTAAGTAACCTGCGATATGGATGGTGGGCCTATGCTTTGGGTGAGAGGACAACATCCCGCTTCAAAGAAAACAGCAAGATCATTGCTGTTGATGGCAACTTGGCATCAGGCAAAGGAGCACTTGCACAAAAGTTGGCTGATAAACTAGGTAAGGAAAGCATCATTTTTGGTTGATTTTCCTCAATCTATAAAAACAGTAAACAACATGGCCATGGAAACAAACCCATGCTGTCTGAAAATCTGTATGTTCTTTTGTCACAGCTGAGTATCAAAAATGGCAGAATGTCAAAATTTTAATAAAGTCTACTCTTATTATCTGTGTTTGTGGTTTAAAAAGCACCTTGTATTTCATGATCAGGGATGCTGTACATGCCAGAGCCAGACACGCACTATGTGGACAAAATGTCAAAGGAGAAAGTTCCTCTGGATAAAGCCTTTAATGGAAACTGCACTCTGGAGAAGTTCTACTTGGAGCCCAAAGCTAGTGATGGAAACTCTTATCGTCTACAGTGTTGGATGTACCTTATGAGACTTCTGCAGTACTCTGATGCTATTGAACACCTGCTGTCTACAGGTAACCAAAAATCTCAAACATTATTGACAGTCGCTTGCTGTTTTATTACATGTGTAGCTTAATGTTCCAATTAATGTCCAAAACCACTTGATTAGGCGTGCTCAAACATGAAAGTAGATGTGTGACTTTTAAAATGTTTATTCGTCAGTCCATTTGGTGTTTTGAATACATTTATCTGACACATTACACTTTGAAGTGAGATTATGCATCGAAAGACAAGATTTTTTCAAGTTTGTCTATGATTTTATTCCCTCTTATTGGTGATCGTGCCTCTCTCTCTCTCTCTCTCTCTCTCTCTCTCTCTCTCTCTCTCTCTCTCTCAGGACAGGGTGTTGTCCTGGAACGATCTCCATTCAGTGATATGGTATTTATGGAGGCCATGTTCAAAGAAGGCTTCATTCGCAAGCAGTGTGAGTTGATTATGCTTAAAGTTTAGTTGTGAAATGAAAGATGAATAAATTCAGCAAACTTCATCTTAGGCTCCTTTTTGTTGATATGAGAAGAAACACCTAAAAATCAGATACATGTTTGTTGTTCTCCTGCAGGTGTGGAGCACTATAATGAGGTTAAAAGTATTAGTCTCTGTGAGTTTCTGCCCCCTCATCTGGTCATCTATGTGGACTCCCCTGCTGAAGAGGTTCAGAAGAATCTCAAGGCAACAGGAAAGGTATGTGTGGAGGGAAACTGTATTTTGGTCAAAATAAATAAAGCCTTTGATTAAGTGAAATAACACTAACAGACATTGTCAAAGCACAAACAATGTATGCTTATATGTTATTTTTGGCATTATTTTAAAAGCCTTAAAGGGACAGTTCACCCAAAAATGAAAATTCTTTCATCATTTACTCACCCTCAGATTGTTCCAAACCCGTATAGACGGTTTCATCTTAACAACATAAACAAACTATGGCTGCAGCTATCGATTCTTTTACTAATCGAGTATTCTACTGATTTTCCATCGATTAATCGGGTATTCGGATAATAAGTACTTTTTCTTTATCAAAAAGCAATACTAATTATACAAGAGAAAATAAGACAGGTCTCTTAAAATGAGTAAAACAACTAATTTGTTTCCTTTTTAGAACAATTAGTTTTTATTGCTGAAATAGCATACATTAATATCTGTGAAAACTAAACCCATTTAGTACATTCCATTGCCATATTAAATTCAAAATGCAATATAATACAAATATATAAATAAGAAACATGAATAAAAATGGAAATTATAATTTCAAACAATAGCCTATGACTTTTATTTTGGCAGGTTGTCAGAAGACGCTTATTTTTTAGTATGTCTGTTTCTTCACTCAAACAATAACATGTTTGTGAAATAAACTCTCAGCGCAACTCTGGAGGTGAAGTTCATGTCCTCATTCAGCGCAGACGCAGACAAATTCATGAGCATCACGCGTGTAGCACGTTAAACTGTGTAGTTCATTCACTCAGACACGCAGAACAGACAGATGAAATGTGTAAATAACAGGATTCGGTGTCCACTAGTCCGCATCTAGTTTGATGGACGCAGCCGGAAAACAAGTTTCACTCGTAAAATAGACTAAAACTAAGTAAAATATCAGTTCACCATTTCAATAAGCTATTAGGGCTGTGACGGTGGCAGTTTTTTTTACCACCGCGGTGGTAATAGACAAATCGACCGCGGTGGTTGAGAAATATATATTATTTATATAAATAATATTTATATTATTATATTTGCGTGTAGCAACCACAAGACGAGTGGAAGAGAAATATAGACCTTATTTAAATACTTGAAATTGTTAAATAATTGAAATATGATATCTGAAATAAATGAGGATGAAACATCCGTCAATGTTTAACATGCAAATCCATCAGTGAAACGGCAGACTACAGCATATAAAACATTTAAATAAACATCAGTAAATAATGAAAACTTAAATGATTAAAGTTAAATAAAAAATCTCTTGTTGCAGTGACTTCAGTAAGTGGCGTATTAACCCTTACAGTCCTTAACAATTCCATTTGAAACAAACTGTTTAAACCTACATTGGCTTTCCTATTCAGATTGCAATAAAAACTTTACTTTTTCCGACTCGTTGATGTGAAACTTACTTGTTGACATTGTCCAGATTAAAATGTGTACAGCTGTACTAAATGCGCGTTCAGAAGATGTGCACAGGAGCGCAAATGAAGAGATGTCTCTCCGCAACCGCGGCAAAACCTGCGCGAGCTCCGACACTAAGCAAGCGGGTCATAGCCAGTTTTGATTTTACGTATCTGTTCATTTCACAACAAGATCCATTGCAGAAGCCGCAGAATAACCTGGGTTTCGCTGCAGGCCTGCGCTCTTACGCACCAACGGAAACGTATGCCAATAATTTCTGTTAATTTAAAATCTTTTAAATAAAACCATCCACAACTGAAAGGCTACAACTAGCAATCGTTATCGCAACTCTCATATTTATTACACCTATATTTGTCAGAGTGACGTGCACTACCGCCGGTGGCAGTTTGCCACCGTCATGGCACTTTACCATCGCTGTGGTGCGGTTGTTACGGCAACCGTCACAGCCCTATAAACTATCAGTTATTTATCAGCATGAGAAATACGTGTGAGCGTGTGAACAGACTAAAATGCGTGTGTCTCGCGGTGAATGCATGAGACTTGAGAGCCCTGTAACATGAATAGATTTTAGCGGGCTGTGCGTCAGTAATAACGGTCCGTGGGGAAACGCAGCGCTCCGTGTGTACTGTAGTTAAATGGATTAAACGAGGCTTCGAGGCAACAAAAATTGCCTCGATGATTTTTTGTATTCGAATAACTCGAGTTACTCGAGGAATCGTTTCAGCCCTAAAACAAACGTTACTTTTGTGACCCCAACTGAACTTCCGGTACACATTCACAAACAATAGAGTGGCTGTAGATTATTTCTGATAACAATCAAAAGAAACCGAGAAGAACCTTTACTTGACTAAACTCGTCTCTCCAATATTTTGAATTTAGACCACGATACCAAGCTCAACCACTAGATGTCAATGTACCATACGATTTGTTTAAATGCCTCAAAACTACAGGACCCATGCAACAGATTGTTTATTTAATAAAATGAACATGCAACACAATTCAACAAATCGTTTATTTAATACAATTGTCATACAAAAATGTATAATATAAATTAATATTAACATAAATTAAATATAAATAGTTATATTATTAGACACTAGCCAAACACAAACCGGAAGTTAACTGGGGGTCAGGCGTGCGAGTCCGATGAAACGGTCTATACATTTCTTTGTTCTGCTAAACAAAAAGGAAGATATTTGTAAGGATGTCAGTAACCAAACAGATCTTATCCCCATTGACTCCCATAGTATTTATTTTCTCTACTATAGCAGTAAATGGGGGATGAGATCTGTTTGGTTATTGATATTCTTCCAAAGATCTTCTTTTATGTTCAGCAGAACAAAGAAATGAATACAGGTCTTGAATAACCTGAGGGTGAGTAAATGAGGACAGAATTTTCATTTTTAGATGAACTATCCCTTTAACAATCCTTGAGAAATAAAGATATTTTCTACGCTCCACAAAGCAATAATTAGTATTGTTTACATTTTTTTATGTGAACTGTGTCAGATTCAAATGCATTTATTTCACATCTCTATCAGTCATCATATTTCAGTGATGTGTTTGTAATCGAGGTCACCATAATTATTGCAGAACTGCATCAAGCCGAAAGTCAAGAATGTTTGTGCGATTGAATTCTACACCATCTTTTATGCTAAAAATATTACTGGTGATCTGACAACACACTATTCTAAATAAGAAATGTAATGATTTGGGACATTTTGAGTCATATAACACATGGTGATAATAGTTTAGCAAATTACAGACAGCACATCGATAAATCAGATTTTCTGTTTCCTTGCTTATGTAGTCGTACCTCCAGAATGTTCCTTTAAGCTACCTGAAGAGCATTGAGACAACATACAAAAAGACCTTTCTTCCAAAAATCAGGTCTGTAACTAACCTCCCTCGAAAATACAATACTTTTTTTATTTTAAGTAACTTAATTGTTTTTATGTCATATTACCCAAGCACACACAAATGTGTTAGTAAATAGAACAAGGAGTGTTTTTAAAAATATAAAATGAATAAATAGTAACATTCTATTATTTATGTGCGCCTATTAATTGTTATAGTAACATACAATTTTTGTAGATACATATTGCTTTTGTTGTTTTCAGTTGTACCTTTTAAAGAATGTTGTTGTTGAAAAGCTATTTTGATTTTCAGGGAAGAGGCAGAGGTTCTCGCTTATGACACAACTCAAGCCCAGGACATTGAAAGGGTGAGATTCATGAGAATAAAACCGGTCTATGGAGCATGTTCAGACAAATGTCATAACTCTCTGAATCTCTCTCTATATATGACCACACAGATTGCAGAGGATATTGACTATCTCAAGTTTGAGAAGGGCCCATGGCTGGAGCAGGATGATGTCACATTTCACTATATGCGAATGCTGTGAGTGCTCGTTATGCTGGCTATACTTATTTCTGATTTAGTCATAGATGGTCGTTTATTTGTTTCAGCTCATTCAATATGTTTATGCTGAAAACGTTCAAAACAACTTTCAGCTTCCTCCCTATGTTCTTACTTTTTTTCTCAACTGAGATTGTAATTTAATCATTTTTTTGGTTTTCTTACCTCACCAGGGTGGAAGACAAGCAAAGGGTGGCCAACATGACTTGTATCCTTAGATATCTCCCAGAAATCACGATCGGTGCTCATGAGTTTGATGCTACCTACTTCGCTTACAAATCGGTATGTGCATTTTTTCACTTCCATTTTATAGATAGTCACGTTACTGTAAATGGTTTATTAAAGACCAAATTTACATCTACAGTTAAATGTTAGTTTATATGCAGAAGCCAAGTGTTTGCTCAGAATTGAGGTTTAAAAGAACAACAACACAACGTTTGGATTAAAGTGCCTACAGAGCGGCGTTTCCACAGGTTATTCACTTATTGTCACTGGTGTCTGTGGGATTACAAAATCAGTAGACAGATGGATTTATGAGATGCATGACAGCAGCACTCTGTATAGCCATTAGAACAATGAGAAGTGAGCTCATGAGAAAAGATTCAGCTGCTGTCTTTCATCAAACTTCAGATTTTTAAATGCTGATCACTGCTGTTTGAGCCTTAACACTAAAACACATGAAGCTTTACCTCAACCCAGAGAACCTGTAAAGGGAATGTCACAAATATATATTATATGACTGCTCTTACTGAGTGTTTTATTTTAAAGTTATTTCAAAATAAGGTCACGGTAAAACATGGGCACGACACACCAGGGCAAATCTAACATGTGATATGAAAATCTGTCTCTAGCTCCCAGGAAAGAAATACGCTGAAGGTTATAATGAAGACGTCGGGGACAAAAGCATCTGGCTCAAGTGAGAAATACTAGCTTCGCTGAAGGGAAGGACATCTGAATGAGAGACGGATTCAAGTTAGTCCACGTCCTATGGGGAAGATAAATATCCTGCTGTTTTGCAGCTGAAGATGTCGTTGTATATTGTTAATAAAGAATTCATTGTATATGTTACACAGCCTGTTCGTTTTATCTTTTTGTCAAGTTTTAAACTACAGAACTGGATATTTAAAGTAGACAGAATATAGAATAGAGGAAAAAAGCGACCATAATCTTGGTAAATTAATGTGAAATTAGCTAAGTAGAGACGTTTAACCTGTTAACACTAAGGGTGTTAAATATTAAAATATGACATTATAAAATTGAGGTAAATTTTTTATAAATTATAATCATACAACAGGGGAGTCCACACCTATAACGATACAGAGGAAAAGTATGGTTTCGATTAATTTCCAGAGTTTTTTTTAAATGATGAGTGATACGGTTTTGGAGAGCCAATCAAAATCCATTATAATGTAAAGGGTCCATATATATCTTTATCTGTTGGTGTGGAGGCTAATCGTTACAGTTTTCTTCATTATTATTATTTTTGATGTGAATGGTCCTTTTTGTCTGTCAATGTTTTATCTTTCATCATCTTGAAAAAACACTCTGAAATTGATCCAAGTAATCGGCATCGCTCATTTGTCATTGTAGTTTAGGTGTGGACTCGCTTATTTTCAAAATACAAAATACTTTTTGCCAATCAACCTCTTTATTAGACTGCTGATTTCTTGAATTAACTAGGCTATACATAAATACAAAAAATACTAAGATTAAATGCATTTCGATACAAAATACTATTACAAAATAATAGTATTTTGTATTTCAAATGGATGTATTTGAAACACTGCCCATCCATGCAGTCTAATAAGGAGGTTGATTGGCAAAAAGTATTTTAGTTTGAAAATACAAAAATACTAAGATTAAACGCATTTAAATACAAAATACATTTAATTTTTTTCAAAGGTATTTAAATACAAAATAGTCCCATCCCATCACTGAACTAGATTATATAGAATTCTAGCTGGTCATCATGTAAACGTTAGCTTACCTTGTCATTGCTGCTGGTCACAGGGATCTTGCTAACTAGTTTCCTGAAAGCAGCCCAATGACCCCTCAAAACCCGCCCAAAAGGAATGAAAACGTGAAAATGGTGTCAAATCAAAGTTAACAACTGCCAAAAGACGTTTCTATGGCTATATTTACTTATCTGAATGGTTTCCTAGGTATTGTATATATTTTTTATACAATAAACAATACAAAATACAAAGTTCCACCAGCCAGAGGGAGATGAATGACACCACACACGTCTATTCACGAACAGGAAATACACCTTACTTGCGGGATTTTTGATTTGTTAATGTCTGGCGGGCGAAAAGTTTGTTGTAACGCAAGCGTTACTGAACATGTACCGACTAAAATGTGACTGAAAATTGATTAGTAATGCCTTACACTACTGCGTTACAGCAAAAAGTAATACGTTACTGCAATACGTTACTTTTGTAACGCATTACTCCCAACACTGGTTAACACCGTCTCAAGTAACGAATCTGGTGACTCGATATTTAATTTCGTTTCGTTGTGGCGTGGCGGTGACTAATCACCACAATTAAAAGATATTTCTTTCAGAAACAGCACAATGCAAACCGTCCACGGCTCATTAGACATCCGAAACCTGCAGTTTCTCGTCACTCAGAGATGAGAGGAGACGATGTGTGTCTGCGGCGGCGGGTTTGCGCTCCGGCTGCCGGTAAGAGAGCGGCCCGCTGATCCAGGAATAGCGCCACTGCGGGCCGCTGCTCGTTCATTCCTGAACGCTTCTCGTATTACCATGAGCTCCGGCTTTCAGATAGGATGATCATTTACCAAAATCTCCATTGACGCTGAAATAAAGCTGTCTGTTAAAAAAAGACCGGTTCTTCAGACACTTTTAAGCCCATGTGTAAAAGAGAATGGATGCCCCAAATGACAACGATTAACGTTACATAAGCGATTGTAGGCTACTCTGCTTTTCACAACATCTTTGTTTGTAAAATAAACGGACAAGGACAAAGACCTAATGAGTGACTTGTTTGAAGATCAGAGACTTGTTAGAAGATCGCACAAGACAGTAAGTACATGTATTTTCTTTAAATATTACCAGATTAACAAGGAGAGTGGTAAAGTATTTTGAATTTAGTTAGCATTGTAGTTTACGTCTTTTTTTATTTTGTTGTTGAAAATATATTGCTTAATAATAAAATATAACATTTTACGTTTTATTTTAACTCCTGTTAATTTTTTGTTGGAAACCACTAGAGGGCGCTTAACAGTTTACAGATCACTTTGATCCTTCACTGATATTACCCTGGATTTATGCGTTTGATACAGGCCCTATTAAGTTCTCTCAGAGGAGGGCACTGTTGTACCTTTCATTTGAAAGTATCAAACCTAAACTCTTATGAATTCCTGTCTCATAAAACAAGAGACTTTCTCCTCCTTCACCCGTTTCGTCTTTGGTGTATCTTTCATTATGCAGGCTTACTTTGACAGCACTGTTTTAAATGCATAAATATTTCACATGTAGATCCCACAGCTGTTATTGTATGTGCTTGCTCTTTTAGCGAATGCTGCAGTGCAGGTCTATTAATGACTTGGCAGTTGGTACAGGGAATAAGGCTCAAATTTGAGTGCTGAACAGAAAAGTGCACATTATCGACAAAGTGGTACGTTTGAATTAAACCTCATTACTGCATTCAATCTGAATTTTAAAGGCTAAATTGCTCCAGTTAATTCTCACGAGGAGCTCTGTATTTAGCATTGGTGTGAATGAAGTGTTACGTTGCTTGCTGTTCCTCTTACCTGGCTCGGTCTGTTAAATGAAGAGGATGGAAAGATAAACAAAGCTGTTGTGGTGGTGCTGACAGGTGAGGGACGTGTAGCGTTGGACCGATGAAACGTGAATGGCTGTAATTAACTGTGAATGGCAAAAATGACAGATAAACAGATAATCGTGATAACCTTTTTTTTCATATACGTAACATTATATATGCATTGTCTTAAAAACAATACAGTAAATGTACAGCCTGACTAATGATTGTGTTGTTAAGTGAAGAATAACAATGGATGAAGAGATCTTCAGAATGAAAAAGTATTAATGAACATACCTTTGTGACATTTGTAAGCATTTATTGCGAGTTATTTACAAGTTAAAATGAAATGTAAATTAAATATAGTTGATTCATTTTATACATTTATTTAACTTTTTCATTTAGTATGGTTTTTTGCTATAGCCATTTAAGCCATTGTTTAAGTTAAAGATAATGGCTTGTATTTGGTTCAACATCTTCAAGAGCATGAGTCATCTGGTGTCTTATACGAAAAAATCTGATGAAGAGAGAAAGAGAGAGACCTCTAGTAACAATTTAGTTTGATCTAAGTTCTAACTAATAAATTAAATTAGTCTTTCACATTTTATTTATTAGTTACAGTATATATTGTATATTACTTAAACTTGACATAAACCATCAACTGTAAGACATTTACAGAATACCATACAGTACATGAACAAGTAATGTGTCCTGTATTATGGGCCTAAAATGGTCTTAAGAACTCAAGGCCGCTTTAGTTGCTGTCACCCTGCCTCAATTTCCTCCTACAAGTGTTCTCACTGTAATTACATTTTGTGATAAGATGAATTTGCTAGAAGATGAATGATAATATGCGAAGGTGAGTTCAAGACCTTTCCTGTGTCTCAAGAGAGAAGCTTTACACTGACCTGGGGCAACAATTTCACAGTGACATCATCAGTAGCGGGTCTCTTCCTGACACCTCTCAGATTTTCTCATGTGCCTTTAATCAGATTTCACACATCGTTTCAAATTCATTATTAACATGCAAGGAAAGAGCATGATTTGTTGGCTTTGATTGCTCTTGTATTCTTGTCAGTGTGACCATGGATTATTTTTGAATATCTGCTACATACTCAACCTGAAGTGAGACAAATGTAAAACTTTTGACTGCTTTTAATCATGGTTTAATGTTTTACTTTAAAGGCCCAGCGAATGACGTGTGTTAACTTTTGAATGAAAAAGGTTGATGGTGGGGGGGGGGGGTTGGGGGGGTGCTGAGCACTGGGAGAGCCATGACCCCTCTTCCAGACTTCCAAATTATTATATCATATAAAATGTCATGCTAAATTTGATTAGACTGAAACGAAGACAAAGGAAGTCTGTGAAGTCTCACTATTACAGTAAAAAAGGTTTGTTTTGCTATATTTATGTGGATCACATTTTGAATAACTTTCTATAATTTTAACTATAATGACACTGCTAAAAGCTGTGTGTTTACATCCATGTGAATGACAAGAAATGACATAACTACATCAGTGTCAATTCAAATTAGCAACTTGTGACAAGTTACCAACTAGCCTCTCAATAATTGCTTTAATGGTCAGTCTCCTTTCACCATTGTGAATGTCTTTAGATATCTAAAATTCCTCATCTTTTATTTGTTCAAGCAAAATGACAAGCATCATCAGTCAGTATAAAAAGGTTTTGTCACAAAATGAGTTAATGCTTTAGAGCTTTTGTGTTTTATATCTTGGAGTCACTAACAGCTATTTGCATGTTTTGATTTTAAAGCGACAGTTCACCCAAAAACGAAAATTCTGATCATTTACTCACCCTCAAGTTGTTTCAACCCTGTATTAATTTCTTTGTGCTGATCACAAAGAAAGATATTTGCAAGAATGTTTGTAACCAAACAGTTCTGGGGCACTATCGACTTCCATAATAGGGGAAGAACTACTATGGTCAATAGTGCCCCAGAACTGTTTGATTTTCCCCATTCTTCAAAACACCTTATTTTGTGTTCTGCAGAAGAAAGAAATTCATACAGGCTTGAATCAACTTTAAAGTGAGTAAATGATGACAGATTTTTTTGGGTGAACTATCCTTTTAACAGTGGCTTGCTCCAGCGTGCATCTCAGTGGTCTGAACTTTAGATCTTTTTAGTCATATTTTTATGTGGTAAGACCACTAATTTAAGGAAAAAGGGGAAATTTCTTTGGGAAATCTCTTAAAATCCAGTTAATTTGTTCCCTGGCTAGAATGAAGCCTGAAGCCATCATAAATTACCATTTCATTAAGATTCAGAAGCCAAACGGACTTAAATATTCATGGATTCCCTTCTTTCTCTGATTAGATTTTAATTACATGATATTGTCTTAAACAAATGAGGGACGTCAACGTAAAGGAGCTATTTGTTTTAAGGGATAATGAACATCTGAAAGCTAGAACAGCTTCAAAGAAAAAGAGCATTTACCCACGAGACACGACGACCCCTAAGAGCCCAGCGTTGTCTTGTTTCTGTCAAAGAATAAGGCAGAAAAACCTTAAGCACTCGCACCTGGTCAGGACCTTTTTTCTAGATTGTTCTTCAACTCATTCACTTCTTTTCCTGTCTGCTTTGAAAGTTTCATGACCTCCAGTAATTATTCAGTAGTGTGATGCATGACTCGTGTGCATGACGCTTCAAATTACGAGCAAACGTTACAGCTCTTAGGTTCTTCTCCCCAAAGAGTATTCAGACATGCATGTAAATTTCTCCGTTTTATATTCAAGGCAGAAAAACATGATACACCTGCTGTAACCAAGGTCAAGCCAGTGGCTGTAGACACAATGTTTGCAATGGCGTTAAGTGCATTTTAGCATTTTAAGGTATAATCAGGTCAAAGCCATCACGCTTTTTAAAATGTCATTTTCCTAAAAACTCTGTAGCTGCTTAAATATTTACAAAGCTCAGCATGGCAATTAATTTGTATAATAAAAATTCCTTCTCCTAGTGTCACACCTGCTTGTTTTGTTCTGCCACAATAATGTCAAATCAAAAACATCCAATACCAAATGAATGCTTACCAACTTCTGATTACTTTTATTCAGCGCCAGGCAAAAGCAAATAATGGCTATGATGCAGCAGTTTTCTCTTTCCATCATGAATAACTTGCCTCACAACGGAGATGCCAGCTCTTCACTATAATGGCCTCGTTAAATTTGCTTGCAGGTGACCGGAGTGTCCACCACCATGAAAGCATATCAAAGCCACCGTGTGTTTGGCAGAGTATAACAAAAGTGCTGTCCAGCACTGCAAACGAACACTTAAGCACCGATGCAAGGCATGAATGAGCATGTAGCTTATTTGCCGCAATATTTATGAACACGGATCTGAATGTCCAGGACGACGGCATCTACCCATTATGGCACAGATGCAGTAACACTTTCCCAATAAACAAACAAATCGCCTTCTCATTTACATAAGGTGGCTGTCTTGCACGGCCAGCACTCTTGGTATCAAAAATAATAGGCAGTGATGAGCGGAGATAAATCAGCTCGTTGGAGTAATTGTGCCTTATGGGGATTTGCCGCCTCTGTGTAATGGCGCTCTTAGACACACAGAATAAGAAGACCATGGCTGACTCATCAGGTTCAGGCCAGTTCTTCTCACATCTCTCTTAGAATTTATTCCTTACTTGAAACTACGAGATGGTTTTACAGTGTGACACGACTGATCCTTAGAATAGTGCAGAAGTTGGACTTTAGTTTTACAGATATAATTTCATAATTCTGCAAGACAAGATACAAACACTGTGGGCCTCATTATGTTGCGTAGAAACCGTCATAAATTTGATTTTACGATCATTTCTCAAAGTGCGTCGTGTGATTCATTGAACGAACGTACGCACAGAAAACGCACGTACGCCTCTCTATCAGATGTGAAATCTATAAATCGCAAATGATCGTGAAATTGCGCACAGCTAACAGTTTCAGATCTCCGCGTTTTAATGATGTCTAATTAATGTCATTAATATATGAAAGAGCACCTGTCAACGTCCAAATCCTTTATGAGTGGCAAGAATGACTTATATTTCCAAAAACCTGCAGCACTCGGACAAGCAAAAGCACGTACGTATGCTCAGACCTTGACGTGGCGCTAAGCACTTTTCCACGTCAAAGACCGTTTTTATAAATATGAACGTTGCCGTGGATTTTGCGTACGCACACTTTACGATCAATGTGAGAGTCTTGGTCACAAGCGGTTTCCTTTTTCATGTTGTGTTTACGTTATTTCATAAATACATCTTCTGTACTGGCTATGATCTGTGGTGAGCAGTTTCTTACTTCAGGAGAGTTCACACTGTCCTAAACTTGACATGGAAATTTCATCAGGCTTTAATGTGCCACTCATCCGTTTGCAAGTGTCCTTTAAGGACCATTGCCTGTTTTAAAGTAATTCCTGTATGTATATGTTTCTGAAAGTTACTGAATGACTGCCAAATAAGCATCCACTGTCAGCCAAACACAACTGCAAACATTCCAAATAAAAGATATGAATTGATCAAATATAACAACAACAACAATAAAACGACACTGGACCCCACTGATTTCCATTGTAGGGACACAAAACCACTCCAAAATATCTTCTTTTGTGTTCCACAGAAGAAAAAGTCACACACGTTTTGAAAGACACGAGGATGAATAAATGTTGACATGTTTTTATTTTTAATCTCCTTTTAAATTCTAAATGAAAGGAATTTAAAATTCTAAATTTTAATTTCTAGAACATCACACAAAAAACACTAATCCTCAGAAAAGCCTACCCGAGTAGAGGAACGTCCTCTGACACAGGAGTAATCAGAGCACCTTGACTGTGGATTTAAGCGAGTCGAGTGAACGGAGCCAGGCCACGCTCTCCTGTGGAGCTGCGGAGGGCAACAAGGTCGCTCAGAGTCGCAGTCATTTTCAAGATGAACAACCTTGTCCTCTTGGACTAAATATATCTGCTGGATTTCCAGTTGTGCAGACTAGCTCCCTCAAGCCACCCCACCAAGGACAGATGTCAGCCTTCCGTGCCCCATTACTGACCCTGACAGTGACAATCACAGCTGGATGAAGAAAACAGACCTGAAACAGATTCTGCATTGCTTTGCCTGAACGTGGTATGATGTTTAAGCATTATGTTGGAGAGGAAAGATGTGATCCCAATGCACCGGTGGTTGAATTCAGAATGGGGATGGGAAAGTGGGTTAATGGAAATCATGTACATGTACTACCTCCTCTTTGTAGTACTTGAGTGATCAAACACATGTAATATAAGTTTTACACAGGCAGGGAATTGATGCAGTATGTTTAAAAAGTTAATTATGACTTTCAGTCCATTTATTCTTCAGACATGCTTATCCTCTGCAGGGTCACATGTTTGCTGGAGCCCATCCCAGCATCTCACGCTATACGCAAGAAACATCCATGTCCATGGCCATCATATTGACTTGAACACAGTCTCATAACAAATCTCTTAGATGTCACATGTGCTGTGTCTGAAACTAAAGACAGATGTTTCGCTGGCCGGTCAGTTAATGACTCTGAATGAAAGCACCTCCTAAGGAAGTTCCAGATGGCTTTCGAGGCACCATAAGATCATGTCTAATGATGTAAAACAAATTCAAGTGTGCTTTAGAGGTAACCAAATTTAATGACTACAAAGCTTATTTCTCATTACAAATGGTGTTCTAGGTCAATCCTCTAATCACTAAATTGCACACACAGGATTGTGAGATGCTGCCTTTTCTTAGATGTTATCCAAACAAGACCAAAGCAAGTTAAAATATAATTATTAATTTAAATAGTAAGACAATATAGAAATACATTAATTTGAGTTTAGTGCCAAGTCACAGCATTGACTTAAAAATCTACATTTTATATTCGCAATCAGAGTTGTTCAACAGCATCTCCAAAAGAATTCTAACAACATCAAAATCATTTTGATCTGCCTCTTTGGTAAAAAAGAAAAGTCATTAACGTTTTTAACTTGCAACAAAGATGAATTGAAAAGGCAAGTTCAAGCAGCAGTCGTCTCTTTCTTGAAGCTGTCTTTGAAATAAAACACACGTGTGAAGTAAAGCCTGCCAAGCTTTAAACTCAACGAGAAAATCTCATGACTTTATTCCCCTCCAGTCCTATGTTTAGTTATTTTAGTAAGTGGGTGGCATCAAAATATGTTTCAAGAAAGCAATTTGTGTTTGGCAAGAGCCACTGTACTTTATGCGAGGAGAGATTGTGAATAGTCAGTCATCTGAAATGTCACAGGGGAGCTTTTATCTTGAAAAGTGGAAAATGCACTCTAAGGAACCAAAGGGTTTGTGTTCATTTGTTGTAGAGCTGCAGTTTTTTACAGCTTTGAAAACCTTTATATTGTATAACATTTTTTGTGCTTCCTTTCCTCAGAAAGGATAAAAGTATTAGTTGCTGCTCTTTTGACAGCATAACAAAGGATGTCTGACATGAGTTCTTGAAATGCGTCTATGTGTTCTTGTTGGTTTAAAGGAGTCATATTGCACGGCTAAAACAAATATTATTGTTTGTTTTAAATGTAACGCAATGTGTATACACCATTTAAAGTTTAAAAAACGTTGTATTTTCCACATACCGTGCATGTTTGTATCTCCTCTTTGCCCCGCCTCTCTGAAACGCGCTGATTTTTTACAAAGCTCATCGCTCTGAGAAGCGAGGTGTGCTATGATTGGCCAGTTCACCAGTGCATAGTGATTGGTCAAATACTGCAAGCATTTCACGGAAATGTAACGCCTCTTACCATATTCGGAACATCAGGTTCCAAAGCAATTGTACTGACAGATACAATGAGATTTACAATTACGCCCACCTTAACTGCGTGTAGATTTGGGCGGTCTTAGTCAAATCATGTTACGAAGTTACGTAGATTTGCCGGGGTGTGGTTTTACGAGGCGTTTCAGGCAAGTCTGGTTGAGCATTCACTTTTAGATAGAATGCATCTTTTGTTCCCACACTTTTATTTGTGCAATTTTACGTATCTAATACATGCATGGGCAACTTATAACACACCAAGAAAACACTTATTCATGCCATTTGACACCTTTAATACATTGTTAAAAACGTCTTATGTTTACTGACCTTGACCCATATAGTCTTGAGAGTCAGCAGGGGTACTTTTTGATATAATTTACTGTTTTATGGTGTTTGTCACATAAAAATAAGCCTTCTTGTTGGTTATGCCACACAGGCTTTTATTTGGTTTTCACTATTTTAAATTGACCATGTGTTTTTATATATAAAATCTCACAGGAAAATGTACTATTTTACTAGGCAGCAATTTCACATGAATTTATACAATGATATGATTATTGTTTACAAAACATACAATTATTACAAAATAAAGAATTTGGTGTATTGTAAAATAGAATAGATTATACTTGTCTTGGGGGGGTTCTGAAAAAGTTTGGGAATCCCTGCTCTATTCATCCAGTGCACGTCTCACAGTTTTCTTAAAGGGGCAGTTCACCCAAAAATGAAAATTCTGTCATGAATTACTATACTTACTGCCCTTTATGCCGGCTGGCATGAAGGGCAGCAACAAAAGTTCTCCACTCCTGCCGGTCAAGCACATCCTCTCTACAGTGCCCCAGGACTGCTTCATAGCTTTCAGTTCCTCTTCCACATTTCTTCGCCAGGTGTTCTTTAACCTTCCTCTTTTGCATTTTCCGTCAGGGGTCCAATGGAGAGCAGTTTTGGGGATGGGGTTGTTGTCTCGCCTTTTTTTCATCAATATTGTGGACATGTCGTCTTGATGGCATCGCGTGAGTAGTTACTTGTTAGATATTGTCTGTGGCCAGAATATACGGAGACTTTTATTGAATCATGAATTACTCACCTTCAAGTTGTTCCAAACCTTTATAAATTTCTTTGTTGAGTTGAACACAAAGATATTTGGAAGAATGTTAGCAACTGACAGATCTGGGACATCGACTACCGTTTAGATATTTCCTACTATGGTGGTCAAAGTTGCCCCAGAACTGTTTGCTTCCCTAAATTCCCTAAATTCGTTAAAATATATTATTTTGTGTTTTACAGAACAAAAAACTGTCAGTTGCTAACATTCTTCCAAACATCTTTCTTTGTGTTCATCAGAACAAAGAAATGTATACAGTTTTGGAACAACTTAAGGGTGAGTAATTCATGACAGAATTTTCATTTTTGGGTGAACTATCGCACTTTAAATATGGCAGGCAGGTGTGTTAACACCTCTGAGGTGTCAGGTCTGCCTCTAAAAATGCATCTTTTTTAAAAGTTTAAAACTTTTTTATTATTCCTCAGCTATTCCCCAGATTTTGTATCAAACTCCTGCACACATTGAAGACCAAGCCCAATCAGGGAAAGTACCAGGGGAACTGCATGAAACAAGTGTTTAACTTTGAACATCGCAAAATGTGATAATTGTGTTTTCTTTCACATCTTACTTTTGTTTGTAGCCGGATATACATAGAGGCGTCAGCGTTGATTATCAAAGTATAAGTGTTGACAGGAAATCTAGCCATTACACAAAACTGTCCTTTCAGTTGTTAACTTTACACCTGAAGAAAGAAACAGCAGCAGAAACCTTTAGTGTTGAGGTGTCATTAATCAAGAGTTTTGGATGAAGGTGGGGAGGAGGGTGAGAAGGTGAGATGAGATTTGGTGCTCAGGGCTTATTTCAGCCTCCATCCTTGAAGCAAAGAATTAATCAAAGGAAAAATATCTCTCACTAGTGTCGGATTCTCGCCGTGTGGCTCAGTGTCTGGCATTTTCGTTTTGTTGCATCAGCATCTGTACCTGGCTTTGAATAATATGTAAAATTTACGGTAAAAACTGTTTCAGAAGAGATGCTACCTTACAAATTAATAGCGGTACACATAAACAAAATGATATTTATATATAGCACTGAAATATTAAGGCATGCCTCAATGCCATCGCAGTCTGTGTGAGATAATATTCCAACATTTCATTTGCATAGTCTGGAATTTGTTTCTCATGAGTGAATACACAACACCTGTAATTACACATCCAATTTATTTGTGTAAATATACCTGAAATTAGGTTAAACAGAAACAGATATTGCTCTCACATATTTTCACATTTTCTCACACTGCTGTCTCTGGTTACAAACAACCATTTACAGTATCAGTCTAAATATTACATTTTTAGAAAGTCATTTTTTAAAATCATCACTGTAAAAGCAGAATTATAATACCTATGTAAATGTAGATAAATAACGTTACATTTCTGCCAGAATCAATGGCTTCTTTTTCCCACACATTATCTTGTTGTCTATGTGTATAACACAGCAATTATGTGCACATTATGTTTGTCTTCTGGGTGTGTTCCTCTTCTCACATCCTGGAGTGCTTCCTAACCAGTTTCACACACTTAGTCTGGTGCTGTGCAATATCTGAGAGACCAATTCATTTCACATGATTGTTTGCTGTAAACAGTGTTATAAATAATCTTAGCATTTAAATGATTTAAAGCATCACCTAACATTCGCATTCTATGTGACAACATAGACATTCAACATCAAAGACAAACAAATACAAGGAGATATACTGTACAAGGCACATTCCACGAATAAGGTTCACTTTTGTGTCCCATTATTTTTGAAGCATTTTTTTATTGATGTGGGAAGTAGTCCTACACTGTAAAAAATGATATGCTCCGTAAGTCAACACATGTTTTTCCATCACTTTACCTCAATTTCATTTTATAAGTTATACATAATGCAGCTAGATTTTTAAGTCAGTTTAATATAATTTAATTGAATTTAATTTAAAGTGACTTGAAAAGCCTATTTGATTTAATTAAATAATTTAAGGCAGCTTTTGAACAAAACTTTTTAGTTGAATTTTAGCGAGTTTCTTTAACTCACTGTAAAAGTGGAACTATTATCATAACATTAGCAGAGCACAAGTAGCACATCCATTGTCTGTAATCCATGATTTTGACCTGTTCCAGTTCAGTGGTTTTACATTCTTTAAATTGTTACAGTCAAGAATGAACATGATTGGGAAACTTTGGACCCTAGGACTTTCGTACAATTTCAGAAATATGTTTTTAAATAACTATAAACCAGGATTTGGTCTCAAACTTGCTGAGCGAAAGCTTCATTTGGCTAAAATTGCAACAATTTATGATATATAAATTAATATAATACATTTTAATTGATCTCTCTTTGACATATTGAGGTCAAACATTTACAAACACCTATAGCAGAATCTGAAATGTAAGGAATTTGGAAAATTCAGGTTTGTTTTTAATGAACAAGTTATTTTACATAACAGATGTTTACAGTCAACATAATAATAACTAATAAAAAAAAATAAGCCAGTTTGAAAGTTTACTTAAATCTGTATGTTACCCGAACAGTTAATGAGTTTTTATGTTTTGTGAAAGTTGTTGAAGAGCAATTAATCTGTCTTCAGAAAAATCTTTCAGATTCTCCACAATCTGTGTTTTTCAGCATCTTCTGCACACATTACAGTAAGAATCAGGTGTGAATCAGGTGTATGTAAACTTTTAAACTAACTCATTTTTTTTGTAAAATTAGTTATTATTCTGTGATATTGTCTATATGGAAACATCTATTATGTAAAATAACTTGTTCAGGGCAGTACCTAATTAAAAACAAACCTTAAATTTCAAAATGCCTCTTTTTTTATTTGCAACATTTTCCAGATTCCGCATGGTGTATGTAAACTTTTGACCTCAACTGTTTCTAGGTTTCTATATTTTTAGGCTATACTTCAGGTTCTGTTTTGTGTGCTTATATGCTTTTTTCATAAATAAAATAACTTCAACTTCATATAGATGATTTTCTAACACTTCATGTTTCTTTTGTTTGCTGACACTCTACCGGTCTCAATGACCAATTCAGGCATTATTTCAGCCTGTACAAGTTTGTTATGTGGTGTATGTGAAGGCCATACATTATGTCTCATATGAAATATTCTTTCTTGTTGTCATTCGTGGCGTCCTGCAGAGCCGGGTCCCCACGAAGAGCGGCGTCTGCGGTCTCAGCAAACTCTGTGCCCTTGGCTTCATTGGTATGATATGTGCCTTTGTGCTGGTACATGTATCGCAGAACGATGGCTAAGAGGAGAAGCAGGACCAGAACAACCACAGCAATGACAACTAGAACACACAGACAGACAGAGAGTGAAAGGTTATATTTGAAGCTTTAAAGATAACCTGTGGGCAGAAGCTACAGTAAGCAGAGACTGAACTCTATTTATATTAGGTCATTTGGTGCAGGTTATGTGGATTTAACCGAAAGGCATATTTAACACTTATATACTGAATTAGACGAAAAACAAATGAGATTATATTTAGAGAATAAGGTGTAAATTTAGCCATTGGAAATATTTACAAATGTAAACACTGGTAGCATATACAACATGCTCCGTCTGTAGAGAATAGCAGCAACTGAAACAAAGCGACCTAATTAGAATGCACAATGAAATATACAAATCCTCTCCTGATATGCAAAACCAGTTTCCCTGACAAGGTTTTGAGAAGCTTTGTATGATTAGAACCCTGCTGTGGCTTACTGATTCCAATTACTTTTGTGCAGGAGTACAAACCAGATAGTGATGATTCATGTGTAAATTAACTAAAGAGAGACCACTGTGGTTCTGGCACTTTCATTCTCTGCTCCACCAGAAATGTTTTGAGGTCTTGTGCAAAAAGGACCTCTCATTTGTCTAGAAATCATCCTATCCTCTCTGGCCATCATCAAAATGCTTTTCTTCAATAAGCTCAACAACACAAGCATGCTTCTTTTCAGAGATGAGGAATGTTTTTACTGTCAATTTTCAAATATCTGTATTTTATCACAGTGTTTTTCCTTGGAAAAAATGTACTTCACTAGATTAAAGCATATATCATAGCTTCTACGCCACTACATTTGATAAATACATGTCGTTGTACTCAAAACATTCTACTTGCGTGAGTCATTTTTTATGTACTTACGTATTAAAGATAATGCAGAACATGTAATCTATTCAGTGTAGTGGAGTTAAAAGTACAATATTTGCATTATAATGTAGTAAAGCAAAACATTTCCAGTAAGTACAGATACTTGAAAAGTGTTCTTGAGTAGAATAAAATGACTCAAGTACATCTGCTTAATTTTACTGATGAAAACACATTGGTTCATTCATTCTGTGCACTTTGGTGCTATTAGTTTAGTACAAAATGTATTTCCTTCAGATAATGCAAGTTTTATTCCTTTCAAGGTTTTTTCATTACCTAAACGTCTTGTTTTTCTACAGTTGCCTTTGGCTTGCTTACCTCAGGGCTTAAAACAGTAATAAATGCCTTTTTTATAAAGCTGCTTTGAAACAAAACAATATAGAAAGAGCTCCAACATAATAAAGAATTGTTTCGATTTCTATAGGTGACAAAACTGGATATTTAAGAGCTGTTACTTACCTCCAACTATGGCCTCGAAATAGTGACCATCTGATCCCTCTAAAGAAACCAAAAGAAAATATTTTAATAAAAGACTTCTGTATTTAAAGATCCAGTGTATGAAATTTACCGGCATCTAGTGGTGAGGTTGCGAGTTGCAACCAACGGCTCACTTCCCCCCTCCCTTTCTAAGCACTACGGTGACTGACACAGGGCAAAGATGTCGTCACATTATCACTTTTTTTGCAGAAGGAGATAACGTATTTATGAAAGGTGCTCTGTAGAGCAGTTTGTCCGTTTAGGGCTACTGTAGAAACAACATGGTGAATTCCATGCAAGCGGACCCGCGGTGTATATAGATAGAAATAGCTCATTCTAAGGTAATAAAAACATAACGCTTCATTATGTAAGGTCTTTATACACCTCTGAAGACATCGTTATGTTATATATTATATTGAATTTCTGTCAATAGATCCTCAAAAAAATGACACACTGCACCTTTAAAATGGAATTGTAAAAAGGACCTTGTCCACCTTCATAAGACATGGGAAATCAACAATAATATAAAGCACTACTGTAACACTATAAACTACAGTTTAAAAGTTTTAAAGGTTAAAAATTGTGTTTTGTGTCTTCGACTTTTTTCATGGGCCTTTGCTTTCAGACAGAAAAATACTAAAATGTTTTTTCCTTTGAATGTTTTCTAAGTGGCTAGAGCTAAAATGTTTTCACAATGAATGTTGCAGCACTACAACAGGATATGGCCACACCTCACCGATCTCTCGCAAAACACATATTGTTTACTTTCTGCCTGTGTTGTTCTAACACGAGTGAATCTTTCATGACTCTTTGTTTTTATAGACAGCTGTCTCCCTGCTGTACTGCAAGCAAACTCATTCTCTCCTTCACCATGGGGACAAAAAGCTCGTTAAAGAAAGTGATTGAAGATAATCATGAATTATTGCAAAGGCAACATCTGCTGCCTTGACTTGACTTTCATCGAAGGACACGCAAACCAAACATGTTGCTTTCAGAATGGAGATGGATCTAGTCAGACCCCCAAACTACTTTTAAATAGAAAGAATAATGCAGATTTGACCAAGCAGATGCCCCCAAAACATGAACAATTAAGCTCCCTCATTAGTGTCTAATAACCAGTTACATTGTGATTAAAAGCTCATTGTGATTTGGTGTTTACAGCGTGGTTATATTTAGAATAATTAGGGAGACACCGAACATTACATTTGGGTAATGTGAAGGGCATTGAGAGGTGTTTGCTGGTATAATGTACACACATGATCTTTCGTATCTCCTAATATGTGCCCACAGAGACCAGTAATTACAGCAGGTGTCCTTTACAAAGGGTGGGGTAGTATAAAAAAACATAACTTACAAATGATGGCAACCTCAGAGAGGCTCTCAGGCAGTGAATTATTTATAAATCAATCAAGAGCTCCTAGCTCTACTAAACCAAATGTCAAAAAAGGTTTGCTGCTTTGGATCTCTCAGCGTCCCTTCTTCATAACTTTCTTGACAGTAGGAAAACTCTGACTGAAATATATTTCTTGAATTAACCATAGACTGGTTTTCGTTCCAAATTGTGCCACTATTAAGTAGTGTGAGCAACAAAAAGTATTGTACTAAATTTCAATGTCTAAAGTTAAATACTTAATACTTAAGCTTCTGTTATGGAAATGTAAACATCCTCACATTTACATATTTGGATTTAGCAGATGCTTTTATTAAACCCATGCTCTACCGGTTAAAGGGAAACTACCAATTAAAGGGATACTCCACCCCAAAATGAAAATTCAAGACTGTCAAATCTTTCTTTGTATTCATCAGAACAGAGAAATGAATACAGGTTTGGAACAATTTGAGGTTGAGTAAATGATGACAGAATTTTCTTTAAGGGTTATGCTACAGAAACACAACATTCTTCACTTAAATTGTGAAGATCTTAATTGTGAGGAATTGTTAGAACTTCTACTATAGGATTGTGTTAGTTTGAAGGTGAAGGCAACACAAATGAACTCTAATCTGGGACAAGTGAGACCTTATGTGTTTGCTGGTAAAGTAGGTGTCCTTCATGCCCCCTTTAAATGATCTCTTGTGTTTATACCTCAAGGGTCATTTTCATTCATTGAACAGAGGCTTGAAAGACTATAGACAGTCCTGCCCCAAACCTAATGTTGCAGTGTTGGGTTGATTGTGACTAACTGACATTTACACAACAACGATGGAGTAGAATACAAAAACTATTTTGTTTGCATTTTAAAGAAACACTTTGTAAAGAAACACTACGTGCCACGCAAAAGCGCAGATCCACATTTAGCCCAAGTGACTTTTTATACCCGCTGTCAGCATGTATGCGTGTTAAAAATTTTGGTGTAAATAGCATGTCTTTGCTGGTCGTAGTGGTGCAGTAAATGAACTTTTTACATTTACATTTACATTTAGTCATTTAGCAGACGCTTTTATCCAAAGCGACTTACAAAGAGTATAAGGAGCAATAAGCGATATGTCATACAGGAGCAATAGTGCAATAGGTGCCAATACAAAGTTACTAGTTTTACCAAAAGCTAGACCACTACCTGTTGAGAGAAAGCGAGAGGGTTAGTGTTTTTTTTTTTGCTGGAGAAGCGTTAATGTTGCATAGCACATACACACAGTCCTGGATGCCGCCATTTTTGTTACTCGCACATACAGAGAGAACGGAGAGAACGTGACAGCATGCGTATGATGTCAGTGTTTTTACAGTTTTGCGCTTTCACAGTTTAGCGTTTTCACAGTTTACACGAAGACGACAATGGCATTGTTTTCAAAAACTTGCACTTTGAAACCTGTTTTCACAAGTTTGCGTTTCAGTTTTAAGTTGAAAACATATATAGTATAAATGGATCCTAAAATCGCACGTAGATGTTCGTTTTATGGTTGCCTCTGCATATTCAGCTAGCATAGAAGAAAGTATTTTAAAGCTGTAATCTGTAACTTTTTTGGTAACAAATATACAAAAATAAGTTATTGAGCAACTACATAAAATATCTGTGTTGAAAACTCTTTACATGACAGTATGATTGTAATAATGATTTATAAAGTGAGCTGTCAGCTATGTTTTTTGCAACCCGGTCTCATGAATTGCGTATAAATAACACGCTGTTGCATTATCGTGAAATACGTATGCCAAAGTTCGATTTTGCGTTCATATGATACGCCAATGTTTGCGTGCACCTCGCTGGAGAGCAGCCATTTTGAAACGTACATGATGAGGAAACACTGAAATAATTCAAATAATACTGTTAGGTTTAGGGTTTGGGTTAGGGTAGAGGTTATAATATGCACGCACGCTAACATTAGGTTTAAGGTTTGGGTTAGGGGACAGGTTAATAAGACAAATTGCCGGTTAATATGCACGCGCGCTAAATTGGCGTATCATATGCACGCAAAAATAGGCGTATTTATGCAAGCAAAATCGAACTTTGGCGTACGTATTTCACGATAATGCAACGCGCGTGTTATTTATACGCAATTCATGAGACTGGGCTCGTTTTTTTGGGTGAAATGTCATTTTGAGGTCATATTACTTTAACCCACGTAAAGTAACCTGCAAATTTATGTTTCAAACAGAGACAGCAATATAGAGGAAAAAGTTACAGATTGCAATATTAACAACACAAATGACAAAACTCATCCTTGAATACCACATGGAGTTTAAATTGTGCGATGGGAAGACTTAAAAAATGACCCTGAGACAAAAATATAAAATGTCCTCTCATTCTACAGGAGAAGCAGTCAGTATGGTAGATGTTAAGCCGGTTATAAAAGATCTTTCGAAGTCGCACAGCCACAGCACCCCAGGAAGCATTAAATCTCTGCTAAATTTGCCATGCAAACACGAGGGAGCCCGTCTCGCCTGGAGGCGTCCCCTCGTTAGCCTTGTTAGCGAAATCTGCTAGACACTGGGACACGGAGGAGGACATCTGTGCTGCGTGGCCAGCTCTGAAGAACAGCTTTTTTCACAGCCTGCCATCAAACCCGTCGGGTCGGTCCTAAAAGACATCGAGGGCCAGAGGCATTCCACCCTGCATCTCTCACTCATGCCATACACACCCAGGGCAGAGAAAATCCATCAGCTAGACATTTGCTTTCATCACCTTCCCAGAAGTGGAGCTAATCTCGCCCAAAGCCGGCTTTTGAAGCGTGCTGGTAATTGTCTCCCGATAGGACGGGCAGCAAAACCGGGAGCCAAAATGAATTCTGGTCTCTTCAGTTCTTGGGTGGGAGAAGCATTAAGATGATAATTTTCCACTTTGAATTAATGCAGATTTTTCATTGTTGCTCTGCCCAGTGCCCAAACTAAAAAACTGTCCAAATTTCAACAAACTGGATAACAACCAAAGCAACGGCATTTAACTATGATCGTCATTGTCAGGGGACATCCAGTGTTCTGGCTCTCCTCTGCTGGCCTTCACAGACATTTGATAACTAGGTTAAATTATCTCTAACTATCCTGACTTGGAATTGTTTTTTCACAGAACTTCTGCTTTTCTATAAAATGGTTTCATTCTGTCTTTCCATTTAAAAGGCCACTTGCATCACCTCCATGGGAATGTCCTGGTCAAGCTCTGGTATAGTGTCAAGACGGCAGAGACAGAGGTCGTTGTGTGATGTGTGAGGTGATGGAGTGTCACGGCAGGCCTTCATGTTTCATGTAGAGGTGGGCTGAAGAATTAGCAGCTCCTGTGATGTCTGTCAGGAAAGCGCTCGACTGTGACCAACTGCCTGTGCCAAACTGAAAGTAAAAATGGACACTAAACGCCTGGCTAAACTCACTTTTAGACATTCTCTCTCTTTCTCTTGCTTATATCATAGAATAGCCGTTTATTATTAAGTGTACTGTTGAGAGAGAAAAGTAAAAATGGACACATACAGCGGCACAGAAAACAGGAAGTGTCATCTCATTCAGGCATTTTCTCCAGCTTTTCATTACATTTCTGACTGCATCGGTATGTTTTAAAAACATAAACTGGGAAGGACAAGTAAATACTCCTCATTTTAGGTAGATTTATTTTTGAAAGTTAATTTCTGTATGAACACATACTGTACCTAAATGTCTTAACACAGTTTAGTTATCTATTTGTTATTTTCACTGATACTATCCAAAACCAGAATGATATAATAAATATAATATAATAAACAATAACAAATTATATTGTTAATAAATTTAGCATAGGCTTTATTATAAATAATATATTGATTTAAATAAACTATTGCCCTTTTACCATAAGGGGTACATGATGTTAAATAGCTGATTATTGTTTTTTTAGCAAAATTTTAGCTAAAACAGTAAAACAGTTATAAAACACAAAACAAGATGGAAAAATGAAAATAACAGTAAAATAACATAATAACATTGTTTTGGTCAACAGAAAAGGTTAAACTAGCAGATATAAAATGTGACAACTTTCCACAATTCAAATACCACAACCTAACGAAACAAAATGCAAATGGATCAAAATCCCATGTTAGAGAATACAAGCATTTGTGTTATTTTTTTCCTTGTGGAAACTCCCCTTGTGACAACTAGCCCCAGTCTCCCCTCTAATGTAATAGAAAATATTGCCACTTTTGATACAACTTAAAGGTTTACAAGCCACAGGGCCGTCATCTTTCAACCTGTTCAAAAAACAAAAGCCTGCTCTGTTGAAGAACGGAAAAAACTAAGACAATGAAAATAGATGATAACCTGAGGGATCCGGCAAGTAGCCTCAGCCTCTAATGAAGCTTTAACAAACCAGACAAATGTTCATTCATAGTTCATCAGCACACTTTAATTAGACACATTTTTCATTGATGCACCAGTCAAAGTGAGAAAGGATATCTGTAATGCATCCGGTAAGAATGCTATTAGATTTCACACTGTTTTACATTTTTTGTGCCCTTTAAAGACTGTAAGAGTGAAAATTTATCTTGACAGTACCTCAGGGACAAGGAATCTGCCAAAGTGATGAATACATTGGAAAAATGAAAGGTTTAAAGTCCAGCTGACCTGCTGTCTTCCCAGTAATGTGTTGTATTAAGTTCAGAATGACTTGTAACCCCTTATCAGACTGGGATTGTAAAGGCGTCATATTGATGAACAAGTTATTTACTATGTCTGCAATGTACAGTTCCATGTCAAGAAAGGCGTCAAAACAGCCTTGAGCGAAAGCCTTTAAGACCATCATAAATCTCTCACTGGTCAGAAGCTTGTCTCAGACACCTACTGTATACCACCAAGGATACTCAGACCTTTAAATCCTCCTCTTAAACAGATTTTACGATAGTCATTTCTATCTTATTCGAGAGAACTGGCCACTGTATTTCAACACTGTATTGCAGGTGATATGATTGCTTTGCGGGACCATAACAGAAAATTGATGCTTGAAGAAGCTTGGGAGAAGGCTGTCCATCAGTCCTTCCATTTGATGGAGAATTCTCCAACAATTCATAAACTAGTACTTTTTTTTACCTTTACCTGTATATTTAAATAAATATATATTTACATAAAGGAATACCTTTATGTTTCTTTGTTGAGAGAATAGGGCATGTTTCTATAAATAAACTCTTAAATACCATTAAATAAATCTAATGTACAAAAATATCACTGTCTGTCCAGCTTTCATGAAAAAAAAAAAATCTTAGCTTCGTCTACTGTAATAGGCTGACTGAGACCAGTTTTTACTGCACCTATGCATTGTTGTTCTTTTGTTGCACAAATTGCTTCTATTGTTTTCCCCTACTTTGTACGTCGCTTTGGACAAAAGCATCTGCTAAATGACTAAATGTAGATGTTAAAGGTTATATATAGTCCATTAAAATGGGTTCACTTTCTGTCAGTCTCTCGACGTTGTGTCGAACCAACAGATGGGGTTCGCTCTTGAGAACCTATCAACTTCTGACAAGTTTGGAAAAGGCCAATGAAATTGGCGAATGAAATTTGCATGCCAGACTCCACCCCCGGATATCCGAGTATAAAAGGGAATTCATTCACCTTTTATAAGGTGAATTTTATAAGCGACTTCCCCTGGGCGTCTCGGCAGTTCCAGAAGTGTTTGAATTTTTTACTCTAAAAGAGCAAATTTCTCCAGCGTGGCATGTCCCGCTGTTCTCGTGGGTGCAACACACTCATCGAGGAGGGGGACGGACACGATGTCAGCTTCCAGCACGCTGGGGCAGCCCTTGTGGATACGTCCTGCCCGCACTGCGGGCAGTTGACGATTCAGACGTTGCGTCACGGGTGGTTGTGTTCCCACGGGACTCAGTCACCACCTCGTCTGCTTCCCGTTCTGTGACAGCAGTGGCCACAGCCCTGCAGTCAGCTACGGCGAGCAGCGAGGGTGATATGAGGATTACTGTGAGCACGATATGAGGATTACTGTGAGCGCTAATCCGTCAGCCACCGGCTCGCGGACCGTTCGCACCTCGTCTCGCTCGTCTGACCGTTCCCCATGAGACGGTCCCACCGTTTTGTTCCTCAACCACGTATTCGGAAACGGTGCGTGATGATGAGATGTCCCTTGCAGCATCAGACGGTGACTTACTGGCATCTGACTCCACTGATTCCTCGGAGATCCCTCCCTCGGGGGGTCGAGCCCAGGAAAAAGCGGATGTTGAAATGTCAGCCATGCTTTCCCGGGCCGCCGGCATTGGGTTGCAGTGCACCGCACTGCCTCTCCCAGTGCTAGCGGCTGGATACATGGTACCTCGGGTTTGAGCGCGGTTTTTCAGCATCTTTGGTGTCGAGAACTTACTCTGCTGCGGGCCAAGCTGCCTCCTCTCTCCACGCTATGGCCATCCTGCAGGTCCATCAGGCCAAGGCGTTGAGAGAGCTCCACGAGGGTAAGACCGACTCAGCGCTTATGCAGGAACTCCGCGCTGTCACCGACCTAGCTCTACGGGCGACCAAGGTGACCGCGCAGGCCCTGGGTCGTGCGATGTCCACACTTGTGGTCCAGGAGAGACACCTCTGGCTGAACCTTGCACAGATGAGTGGTGCCGAGAAAGTCTCCTTTCTCGACGCACACATCTCGCAAGGGGGGGCTGTTCGGTAATTCTGTCGAGCAGCAGTTCTCGACAGCAAAGAAGCAGACAGAGGCTATCAAGCATATCCTCCCCCGCCGCAATTCGGCCGCCCTCCGGCCGTCGAGATCTCGTGCACCGTCTGCTTCCCAGCAGCCCTGGTCCTCATCGACGAGGAGACCACTACCCCGTCAGCAGCCGAAGCGGAAGCTGAAGCGGCCCTCATGGGAAGAACCCAGGGAGATCGAGAATACCATCGGGCCCGACCCCAGCCATTCCATCGCTGGTTGGTCGATCAGGGACGGTTCCTGCCCCGTCGCAACAGCCCACTTTTAAGAGTTTCCTCTCTCTCTGGGTGTTTATCACAGCCGCTCTCACCCTCCACATGACGGTGTTCGGCAACTCGACGTTGCGTCACGGCGAGACCCAATGTCGAGGATAATCAGCAGCCCTCAGCACTCTGAATCGACGGTGCGGTGTGCTACATCATCGCCAGGCAGGTAAATCAGCAGAGACGATCTCCTCTCCGGGGGCTTCCCCACGGTGAGGGATCCGCACTGCCAGCCATCGAACCACCCCCTGGGAGGTCGATGAAGCAGAACGTACCCCTAGCCTCCCTGTCTCGGTCCATGGGAGCCTGACAAGAGCTTCCCAAACCGTCACGGTGACTACGGGATACGATCCGTCTCGGCTACGCGATCCAACTCCCCAGACGCCCGCCCAAGTTTCGGGGCATCCTCTCAAACCTCAGTCAGAGGCAAGGATGCTCCTGTGCTTCGGGCCGAGGTCGCCACCCCTCTAGAGAGGAAGAGATCGTGCTCGTCCCTCCAGCCGAGATGTTCAACGGGTTTTACAGCCCGTACTTCATCGTCCCCAAAAAAGCGAGGGTTGCTAGATCTGCGTACCCTGAACAGGCACCTACTCAAGCTGCCGTTCAGGATGCTCACGCAGAAACGCATCCTGGCATCTATCAGATGTCAAGATTGGTTCATGGCAATCGACCTGAAGGATGCTTACTTTCATGTCTCGATTCTCCCTCGTCATCGCCCGTTCCTACGGTTTGCTTTCGAGGGTCGGGCATATCAGTACAGAGCCCTCCCTTTCGGTCTGTTCCTGTCCCCACGAGTCTTCAAGAAGATCGCGGAAGCCGCCCTCACTCCCCTCAGGAAGAGAGGTGTGCGGGTACTAAACTATCTAGACGACTGGCTCATCTTGACACACTCGCGAGATCTGTTATGTACACACAGGGACCTAGTGCTTCGGCACCTAGATCGATTGGGACTACAGGTCAACCGAGAAAAGAGCAAGCTCGCCCCTGTGCAGAGCATCCTCTTTCTTGGTATGGAACTCAACTCTGTCTCCATTACAGTGCGACTGACTACAGAGCGCGCTCAGTCAGTGTTGAACTGCCTGGAACATTTCAAGCAGTCAGCGGTCCCCCTGAAACAATTTCAGAGACTCCTGGGCACATGGCATCCTCGGCGGGGGTGATACCCCTCGGGTTGATGCACATGAGACCGCTCCAACACTGGCTACAGAGTCGAGTTCCCTGGGGAGCATGGCACACCGGCAGCAGGCGGATGGTGATTATGCCTCTCTGCCGACGCACCCTAACCCCTTGGTATTCAATGACCTTTCTACAGAAGGGGGTCCCTCTCGGGCAGGTCACGAGGTGCGTCGTGGTGACGACAGACGCCTCCCTGCAGGGTTGGGGTGCCGTGTGCAATGGGCACGCAGTGTCGGGGCAATGGACGGGCCCCCGCCGGCGTGGGCATATCAACTGCCTAGAGTTGTTGGATGTGCTACCTGCACTGAAGGGGCTACAACCTCTCGGTCGGACCGCACAACCTCCGTAGCGTATATCAACCGCCAGGGTGGCGTTCGCTCGCGGCAGCTAACACGACTCGCCCGACGCCACCTCCTGTGGAGTCCGCAGGTGATCAGCTCCCTGCGAACCACACATATCCCAGGCGACCTGAACCAGACAGCCGATGCGCTCTCTCATCAGTTGATGCCTCGCGGAGAGTGGTGACTCCACCCCCGCGCAGTCCAGCTCATTTGGGTACAGTTCGGGCAGGCTCAGGTAGACCTGTTCGCCTCCCTGGACACCACCCATTGCCCGCTAGGGTACTCCCCGTCCAAGGCCCCCCTCGGCATGGATGCTCTAGCGCACAGCTGGCCGTGGGACAAGCAGAAGTAAGCCTTCCCCCCAGTGAGCCTCATTGCACAGATCCGGTGCAAGGTCAGGGAAGAGGATCATCAAGTGCTACTAGTTGCGCCGTACTGGCCCAACCGGACTTGGTTCTCAGAGCTAATGCTCTTGACGACAGCTACCCCCTGGCCGATTCCCCTGACGAAGGACCAGTTGCTGGTAAATCTCTAGGACAGCACAACCTGGTCATTTGGTTCCTAAGGGGCGTGAGAAGGCTACCGCCTCGTCCGCACTCCATACCCTCTTGCGACCTTGATGCGGTCCAGGCGGGCCTCAAGAGGCCCCCCTTCGAGCCCCTCGGAGATGCCTCTCTTTCTCACCTCACGATAAAGATGGCTCTCCTGATGGCGCTCAAGAGGGTAGCGGACCTACAAGCATTCTCCATGTCCACAGATTGCCTAGAACTCGGGCCCCGGTGATTCTCACGCTATCCTGAGACCCCGGCCCGGCTACGTGCCCAAAGTTCCCACCACTCCCCCTAGACACCAGGTGGCAAACTTACAGGCGCTCCCCACCAGGGAGGAAGACCCAACCCCATCCGTGTTGTGTCCTGTATGCACATTGTGCCTCTACTTGGACCGCACACAGAGCCTCAGGAGCTCTGAGCAGCTCTTTGTCTGTTTTGGAGATCAGCAGAAGGGGAGGGCTGTCTCAAACAGAGATTGGTGCATTGGATCATGGAAGCCGTCACTACGGAGTACCGGTCCTAAGATTGCCCGTGCCCACTGGCAGTGAGAGCTAACTCCACTCGGAGTATAGCCTCCTCGTGGGCACTGGCTCAAAGCGCCTCTCTGGCAGACATCTGCAGAGCTGCGGGTTAGGCTATGCCCAACACCGTCACGAGGTTCTACAGACTCTGTGTAAAACCGGTATCAGCTCGAGTCTTGCAGGGCATCAGGTAAGACCGGCGGCCGGTAGGGCATACGCCTGCGAAAGCACCTTCCCCCCTCCTAGGTGGGTCAGCGTGCTATTTTTTGCCCCCTTTCTTCCCCCACTGGGTGAAGAACAGGCATTCCACATCCATCACTAAGCAAGCACCTCCTGCGGGCGGGCTGGGCAGAGCAGCCCTGCCCCTTAGGCCGGGTACCAACTGAGTTATCCTCAACATAGCTCTAACCGGACCTAGTACTACCGGACGTTGTAACCCCCCAGCAGGGCGGTTCCATCTGATGTATCCTCATGATTGGTTCCCACCTTGGTAACCCAAGACCTTCCCTAGGTGGACCTCCACCTCGCGGTAAACTACTTCAGTCCGCACATTTTTCCCATGAGTTCTCCCCTAAATGACGAGACCATGTTGGTATCTACACTAAAGCTCCTCCCTACGGTAGGAAGTGGTCTCTGTAGCGAGTCCCCCATTTGAGGAAGTAGCGCTTACCCAGTGGCATTAAGGTACCGGACGGCTTCTCGCTGTTAGAGAAACAAGGCCGCCGCCTGTGAGGGCCGAAGGCAGGGGCCTTCTCACCTTCAAAAGAAGCTCTGGGACCCCCTACCTATCCACTGGTAGGTTACAATTTCGCGGTAGCGCTCACGGCTGACACGCCCAGGCCAGTCACCGTCGCTTCACTAGAGATTGTGACAGGGCACAGTGTCGTGGCGTTTTCCATAGGAACCCCATCTGTCGGTTTGACACAACGTCGAGAGACCGACAGAAAGGGAACGTCTTGGTTACGGATGTAACCTCAGTTCCCTGATGGAGGGAAAGAGACGTTGTGTCCCTTATGCCACAACGCGTGCTGCCCGCTGCAGCAGTCGTGATAGGTCTCAGGCTCCTCAGAACAAAGGTGAATGAATGCAGCACGCCGTCTCCCTTTTATACCCGGATATTCGGGGGCGGAGTCTGGCATGCAAATTTCATTCGCCAATTTCATTGGCCTTTTCTAAACTAGTCAGAAGTTGATAGGTTCTCAAGAGCGAACCCCATCTGTCGGTTCGACACAATGTCTCGTTACCTCCATCAGGGAACTGAGGTTACATCCGTAACCAAGACGTTCTTCTATGGCACCTTTATTTATATTTTTTGGGGTTATTTAGCTGCATCTCACAATTTATGTGACATTCTACTATCTTTCTTTAAATTAACAAAATATAATAAATACAATAATAAAATTCTTTCAAATAAACACAAACACATCACATAAAGTGAAAGTATTTCAGGGATATCACATTCAATTTAAAGTCCATGTATTTACTATTTGGTTCAGATGTAGGTATAATTTTCCTTGTGTCCGTCGGCCAGAGTTGAGCTACACAAAGCAATGGGCAGACTAGCTTTCTGTGCTAAGTTAAGGAGGTTAATCACGTCAAGATATTGCATCGATTTTCATCATACGGCGCACATGCAGCTCTGGTAACGTCCGTATTGCAGCCCGTGCGCAGAGAGAGGGCAGCAACAGCACAGGTGCAAGTATGTATTACACAAGGTCTTGACAGTGATTACAGCCCTGAATTCTCAGCCATATGAGGCTACGATAAAGAAGACAGAATTAGGAAACAACACGCTGGTCTACCGGTTTTTAAAGACGAACGAGCAATAGCGCTGATGACAGGGCAGGAAATGAGACTAATGGATGAGACTAATGGAGCGAGATTTCAGCACGTCTTAAAGGAGGAGAGAGGGTGGGACATTCACATAGGCTGAAAGCTTGTGCTGGTGCATTGAGGTAAAAGAGAGATGCTTGTGATTGAGGCCAGATAGAGGATCCACCCCAGCAGCTGTGCAGCTTAAAACACGAGCCACTTGTTCTTCCACACCATTGCACAGCCAACCGTCTTTATTTCCTTCACTAACTCTCTCACCTGCTACTGTAAGTGGGCAATAACAGTCATTAATGGAGTTTTTTAAACTGCAGGCACTGCAAACCATCGGAAAGCTTGCTTAAAACACTTTTTACACTATCATTGTTTGTCAAATTACAAGGAATGCAGTGCATGTGAATTCTGTGTCTGATGACATTTTGCTGTGAAAGTGACTGTACTGACTGGGCTCAATTTCTAATTTTATATAGCATATTTTCCTAAATATGTATAATTGATGTTTAATATTATTCATATTTACACACAATAACAAATAAGGAAAGTTTTCAACAGTGTTCACTTTAAAAAAGATATAAAAACAATATAATGTACCTGAATACTGCATGCTTAAGATACATTTTTTAGTTCATCACCTAAAAAAATGCATGCTTGTCTATTTTTACCATAATTTTACTCTGTTTATTTAGCTTTGTGAGTTTTTAAAAACTCTTGACGCTCCCGACCATTGTAACCTGATGTAAGATGATGTGACTTGCCCTTGACAAATCATATATCAAATCCAACAGATATCCCACTGAACGGTGACACAATGAATCTGAATGGCCTTTGCTACCTAGATGGCTCCATTTATCATCTGGATATGTCTCACAATACCGTGTGCCATAATCAAAGCAGCATAATTATGAATATGATATTCATCTCTATAGTTTGCACTTGCCATTGACAAGGTCAGTCTATCATCATTGGGACTAGGGCATCTAATCTTTGCGAGCGGTGAAAGTGTAAGAAATAGATTGAGATTCACTGGAAAATATGTAAAAAAAGGAAATTGCAAATGACCCCCGGGTCAGTCGGCCACAGATACAGTTATTCAGTGGCCCAGAAATCAGATTGAGGCGCTGAGGGGGAAGAAAAATCAAATTGAGAATGAGGGCTCGAGGCAATGGAGACCACGTCTATGAAGATAAGAGGAATGTGGAAATATCCACAGGGAGCCAAACCTAAATGTACAGAAAGGTTTTTAAAGTTTTGAGACTTTGCATTGCAAGTTGATAAGTACAAACATGAGACTAGAGGTCTTCGTCTGACTGGCCTCCAGGTAAAGGATTAGAGCTGTTTCATGCTGCAATTGTAGTAGTCGCATTTAAGTCACATTTAGTTACTCTGAGCCCAGACCTTAAAATGTAAACTAAAAACACACAGACTAAAAATATACTTCCGCTAGACAGAAATGTACCGCCTGTGAATGGTGTAACCTGCTTATATCTTAACAGCTGCTTGAGTTCTGCTTGTGTGAACAGGCCTTGAGGATTTTGTTTTTTCTTTAATTAATTAAAAAAAAAAAAAAATTTGTCAAAAGAAAAAGGTTCTGGGAATTTAATCTATCACATATTTCTGTCAGTTCCAACCCCCTCCTAGAGTTCGTGTCAGACATAACTTTACAACAACATAAACAAACGCACGCACACTTTTTGGGCCAAAACTAACTTCCGGTAGACCTCCGGTAAGAATAGAGGCCCTGCAGATTATTTCTGAAAACATGCTAAATAAATCACAATTAAATTACATTAGCTAGCAAATAAAATTATGTCTAGCCAGTATTATTTTGGGTTACCAGTAAAAGAACCAAGGGTGGACTGGCTGTCAATATACAATAAAAATGAATATAAATTAATATGAATATTAATTAAATATAAAATAAATTATTATATTACTAGCCAGTCCAATAAACAAATACAGACAGGAAGTTAACTTCTGGCCAGGCGTGTGCATCCACCGCCTTAAGTGAAGTAAATCCTTCTGAAATGAGAAAAGATTTAGGCGGGACTTGATTTCATCCATCGGGAACTGATTGATTATTGGAAAATGGAGGCATATTTGAATCTTTTCAGTGATTTGTTGCCAAAGGGAAGGGGCAGAAACGAGTCCATGATAGCTCGGTCCTCACGCTGTAACTCGTGACAGGAAGAGAAGTCGTTTCAAAGGGGAAGGTTTACATTTTTGATTAAGGGTCAATGACGTATTCAGATTTTCGTCATATTCCAATTTTAAAATACAAATAAATAATAATATCTATTGCAGTTATACAAACATTAAGAATGTGGTGTAGGCTACACATAAATGCAGATTAAAATGTTAAATTAGATGATTTTAGTGTTTTTCATCGTTCATTTCATAAATTGGCCATAGCCCTAAACAAATTTATGTGGTGCGACCGTGATTTATCTTAATATTAATTCATTTCCTTGACATGCGGAACTTTTTTTTACAAATCTTTAGTATTTAAAGTGTATAGAAGTATTTGCATTTCTTTGATTATATAATCATCTCATATTTTTGTTCAAAATTAACAATCCTATTTTCCTGAAAATACCGCACACAACTGATATACGTAAATGTTTTAAAAATACCATTCACTGCATACTAAATCAGAGATTCATATTTCAGCCACAAAATATATACAGTATATAGATATATTTTATTTCTAATTGAGTACAATTACTGATATTATTGGTCACACCACATGAAAAGTGGTCGTTATACCTCAATTTCATTGTGACTTTAATGTATTCATAAAACTCAGCTAGTGTCACCACTCTGTCTATACTCAAGAAATTCTGTAAATTGAAACACAGCCAGAATCTTTCAGTAGCCTTCCAACACCCTGTGCTGTGGGGTTCATCATGACAACAACACTGAGCTCAAACAAACTCAGTTGTGGGGCTGGTCATGAGATTCTGAGTGTGACACACACACACACACACACACACACACACACACACACACACACACACACACACACACGCACACACACACACGCAAGCACGCACACAGCCCTGTGAGCCTCAGTTAAAGAGCTCCTCCCCTCCCTCAGCTTTCTGATTTCCTAAAACAATCTGCTGTTTCTTTCTTTCCTTCTCTCTCTTTCCTTCATGGCCTCTGGTCACATCTGCCTGGGATTTCGGGCTCAAGTGGTAACTGCTCCTATCTCGCCCAACCATATGTCATGCATCTCGCCTCAGAAGAATACATCCCCCTCTCTCCACTCCAGCACTCCCTCAGTCTCTCTCCTTCACGCTGAGAGTCTGCAGTTCTCGGAGAGAAAAGGCTTTTCAATCAGTTTACTAATGGGCATGTGCTCTCATGAGCCACTCAAGTGACTACAGGCCTACCGAGGTTGATTATAGACAGCTGGTTGAGCATAACGCCTGTCTCTGTCAGTAACAATGAAGTCTGCTATTGATGGCAAAACATTCCTGAGGATGAACGTAAACAGAGTGGCTGTTACGGCATATACGGGAAATGGATCAAAATTGCTGTGGAGTTTCAAAGTGATGTGCATTGCATTAATAGAGATGGACGCTGAATTCAGATTTGCTATAACTTTTAAACATTAACTTTGCAAAACGTTATGGAAGAAAAGCAGAATATTGAGTTCTATGTAGAGCATATACAGTACTTGATTTAAATTAAAATGTTTTTTTTTAAATGTCAACAAATGTATAACATTATTATTGTATTATACAATGCTCTACTGTGTGAAACACACCAATACTAGCATTGATACAACATTGACCAAGACATTTTTCTGTTTCAAAATTATTGTCCTGAAACTTTTCTTTCTTTCTTACTTTTTCATAAAGCACTTTCACACAACACTCAGTTGATCCGAAGTGCTGTACAATACAGCTTGAAATAAACAATTAGAAACACAACACAACAACACAACAAAACACAAAATCACAAATACAGATTACCTCAGCTAGTAAAAAATGACAGACAGTAGGTGTTTTTTAAGCAGGTATTTAAAAACTGGTAGGGAGGGCACAGCTCTAACAGACATTGGTCATTTGTTCCATAAACTAGGACCAGCAACAGTGAAGGCTCGATCACCTCTGTAGTGGAACCTTGATCTAGGAACAGAGAGGAGTCCAAGATTACTAAATCTCAGGGGCCTATTTGGTCTGTGAAAAGACATTGCTTCAGAGAGATATAATGGTGCTTGATTATGAAGAGATTTAAAAACAAAGGTTAAAATTTGAAAGATTTGATTGGTAACCAGTAGGGATGTAACGGTATTGTAAATATCGAAGTATCGCGATAGCATTTTTTTACGATACTATCGTGGTCGCATGACGATAGATCTTCCAGGCAAAGTGTAGTTTTTTCAGCCGAATGGAGCGAGTTGAGGGAAGCGGGAACTACAATTCCCATCAACCCATGCGTGCCCATCATCCTCTGCGCTCTGCTGCCGCCCGCTACAGATCAAGTTGAGCGAAAATGGCGGATGCCGCTAGTGGCATAGAAACGGATTTACAAATTGTTGAAGGTAGGGCTGGGCGGAATGACGGAATATTCTGTTACCGCGGAATAAAATGTCAACTGTAAGAGATTTTTCTATTCCATGTATTCCGCGGAATGTAAATAAGTGGGCGTGGTTAACTCGGCGCTCTGCAAATTAGGCGCTATTCTGAAAAAAACTAATGAATTAATCCACCCGTAACAAATGAACGTATCAAACATTCTTTTGACCTTCTTTCAGTCTGTAGTTTAGTGATCCGCTCCAGTCCGGCGCGTTCTCTCTCACCCGCAGTGCTCGTGCAGGGATCTGCGCCAGCATTTAAAAAAGCTCATTCTCAACACATATTTCAGAAGTCAGGTTGTTTTGAAAAGCTGTTAATAGTTTTATAAAGTTTAACTTCAGGCGAGCCAAGGTGAAACTTGCGTTGAAATGCGCGATGATGCGCGTGAGCGCTTTGATGTGACACGCTTCTACCTCCAGTTTTGGGAGACGCGTGAGGAGTCACCAGAGACTCGCAGTGCAAAAACAAGCCCGAGAATAAACTAACCTAAAGACAGAGAGTCGCAACACACTAAAAGTGCTCATCTAATAGAGTGTGAAGAGCGATAAAGACCTACAGTACAGACCCCATGAACACCAGTTTAGTCATATACTGTACTCACATTGTTTGTGCATATTCATACTTTATTGTTATATATGTTGTCTATCTTCCTACTGTAGCCTATACATATGATATAGCCAGAAGATAAATATGAATAAATAATACATCTGATTATCAGAACTTAATTTGATATCTTTAGTACATTTTCATAACTTCCCTACATTTTAACTATGGTGAGCATTTAAATGAACTGTAATAAATAAATTAGTTAAATCAATCTAAGAAAAATGAGGTATAAAATATTAAATTATAATGGGAGATTGTTTCATGGAATATATCGTTACCGTGAAATAAAATTACTCATTCCTTGAAATAGATTTTTGGCCATTCCTCCCACCTCTAGTTGAAGCTAAAGCGAATTATAAATCGCATGTGTGGAAGCATTTCGGTTTTCCCGTAACAAGAAACGAGAAAAGGTGACGGACAGACAAAAAACAATATGCAGACACTGCCAGACTGCGGTGAAGTACAATTCGGGGAATACGACTAATATGAAGAGCCATTTGTTACATCACCCCGGAAAGTTTCATGATGATACAAGGAGAAAAAAAATAGCAGTGAGTGAAGCAGTGAATGAGGCGAGTACCTGACTGGTTGTGAGTTGTTAAAAGTTGACAAACAACTCAAACTTTTTTCATTTTAATTTTTTCATGTTTCATGTTCTCAATTTTTATGTTATTAATTTTTATGCTATTATATTACTGTTCTTTGCACTTTAAAATTACCTAATCTAAAAATAATAAATGTGATCTTTGTTCAGTCATAGTTTAATAAACACTTATACCACATTTTTCCAAGTCTTCATTTGTTTTGTTTTTTTTCCTGCACAAAATTCAATAAATATCGTATCGTAGTCTTCATAACGAGGTACTATCGTATCGTGAAATGTTGATACCGTTACATCCCTACTAACCAGTTTAATGAAATAAGGATAGGTGAGATATGATTGAACCTCCGTCTGCCTGTCAGCAACCTAGTAGCAGCATTCTGGACCCCCTGTAAGTGCATTATAGAAGACTGATTTTTACCATAGTAAATTAAAGTGAATTACAGTAATCTAAACTAGATAAAATAAACAAGAGAAACTGTTTGTTATAAAGTAGGGATTTGATTTTTGATAGACGCCGTAAGTGGAAGAAGCTTGATTTGACCACTGCACTAATTTGTTTCTCAAAGCCAAGGTTGCAATCAACAAGAATATCAAGTTCTTTAGCACAAGATGTAAGATAAGAGGAGAGGTGGCCAAGTTGAGGGGCATAGTCTTCATATGACTTTACACCAAACAAAGTGATTTCAGTTTTATCTTCATTAAGCACTAAGAAATCCTGCTTTAACCATATTTTTAGTTTGTTCAAACAATGCAGCAGAGGTCCTAAAGATTCCTTGCTTTTATGTTGCAAGGGAAAATAAAGCTAAGTATCATCTGCATACAGGTGGAAAGACACTTTATATTCCTCGAAGATAGCAACCATCGGAAGCATAAATATAGAAAATAAAACGGAGGCGAGGATTGAGCCCTGAGGTACCACACAAGCAAATGGGTATGAGGATGACCTGTGTTTGCCAATAGAGACACTAAAACTTCTATTTGTTAAAAAAGATTGAAACCATTTCAACGCCGTGCCCCGTAACCACGTCAACCATGTCAAATGCAGAACTTAAATCTAAAAGCACCACAGAAAAAAAGCCACAGCATTCCCTTTATCTGTTTCTAATAGAAAATCATTTACAACTTTTAAAACTGCAGTTTCCGTGCTGTGTTTAGACTTAAAACCTGATTGGAATTTTACAAAAATATTATTCGATATCATATGTGATTGCAACTGAGTCATGATCATTTTCCCAAGAATCGTAGAGAGAAATGGCAGGTTCGATACAGGCCTGAAATTATTAAGATTTGGGCCTCTTTAATAAGTGAGTTACTGTAACTGATTTTAAGCAGTCAGGTACTACAACCCCAAAAGATAAACTAAGATTAAGAAGCGATATAAGATCATATCCAATGGTATTAAAAATCTGTTTTAGAAATCTGGGTGGAATGATATCTTGAAAAGATGAAGTTTTTACAAAACGAATAATGAATCTGATGAAACGACCCTTCTATCAGATTGTAGGGATGGGGTCAATGTGAGGTTTAGGTTTTTACAATGGGGTTAGGGTACCATTCTTATCAACTATCTGGATTAGGTTAGGGTTTAGGTTAGGATTAGTTTTCATTGATAAGAATATTGCTAGGACTGACAAAAGACGCAATTCATTCAGAAACACATATTACTTGCAAGGTGACCTCAGATTTTTTTAGCTTTTTAGTTAACTATATTGAGGTATTCAGGCAAGTAAATGCATTTTATATTGTTTATACTGTGCCTATCTTATACAATTTTTGCAAAGATTAAACTATTGTATAAGATAGTTTACCTACTGGCAGATGAGTAATTGAAAACATAACGAAAAGTTGCACAATTTATAATTTAATATTAATAATTTAATTAATACATTTATTCATTTAATTAATACAATTTAAATTATTCTGTTTAACTTTCCAATTGCAAATAGACATGTGATAGCATCCTTTGAATTATCCAGGTCTGTGAAACAGGAAAACAAGAACATTTCTAAAAAAAACCTAAAATAAAATTAAAATCTACGTTAGTTGAACTGAAATAATTAATCATATCAAAGTCTGTTATGCTACTCGGCGGCAATGCTTGCAACACCTCTGTGCACCTATTTTCGCCATGGCAAAACAACAGTCCTATCTCCTTGAATGGTGGAAGGCATATACAGTATTTCTAAAATCACTGGCAAACATTTGAATTAAATCAATTTAATTGAACCTGATATGGACGGTATCATAAACCATTCGGGTATGCCAATAACCTCTGTTGGAGTGAGAGAGGCCTTGCTACACACATAGATGTTCATTTATTAGTTCTCAATAAAAACAATATTATGGTTGACTATCAGTGTCAATTCAAGTTAAATGCACATGCAGCTGTTTTATGCTGAAAACGGAAACCACAAAGTTTCTTTGAACTATTTTATCTCAGCAAGGGGACTAGCAAGGGGGCTTACTGTATATGTGAGCATTTTCAGAACAGAAGATAAATTAACGTTGTGGCTTGTTGATTTTGTCCTCAGAGGAACAAACACACACGCACGTATGCACGCACACACAGTCCATGTCCTGTAACATCTACAATCCCTCTGGTTTCAACTTTGTTTCATCCTCTAAGAACAATATGAACGTCTTGTCTTCTCTTGCTTATTTATTCTCTCTCTTTCTCTCTCTCCCTCTTCAGTGCACAGTATCTTACAGATCTTTCCACCTCAATTACTTCAACCCTATAGCACAGAGAATCATTAACAGTATCATGTACTTGACAGACATTTGTATCCAAAGCAACTTATTTTGAAACTTTTATTTGATCAGTTTGTGGAATTCACAGGAGAAGAAGGTGTTCCCTTTCTGTCGGTCTCTCGACGTTGTGTCGAACCGACAGATGGGGTTCGTCCCTGAGAACCAATCGTTTCCGACTGCTTAGAAAAGGCCAATGAAAATTGGCAAATGAAATTTGCATGCCGGACTCCGCCCCGGACATCCGGGTATAAAAGGGAGACGGCGTGCATCATTCAGTCACCTTTTGTTCTTCGGAGCCTTCGGTTATGAAGATCTTCTCTTGCTGCTTAGCAAATTCTCTACATTGCAGGTTCTACGACATGGTGCAGCGGACTGTCCCTTCCTGAAGCGACTTCCCCTGGGCGTCTCGGCGGTTCCAGAGGTGTTCGAGCCTGCAGACGGTGAGTCACCGTCTGCATTCTAAAAGAGCTAATTTCTCCAGCGTGGCATGTCCCGCTATTCTCTTGGGTGCGGTGTCCTCATCGAGGATGGGGACAAGCACGATGTCTGTGTCAGGTGTTTAGGGGTCCAACACGCTGAGACAGCCTTCGTGGACTCATCTTGCCCGCACTGCGGGCAGATGGTCATAGAGACGTTGCGGTCACGGGTGGCTGTTTTCTCCCGAGAATCAGCCACCACCTCGCATGCTTCCCGGGCTGTGACGAGGATGGCTAAGGCCATTCCGTTCGCCAAGGCGAGCGGCGAGGGTGATATGGGGATTTCTGCGAGCGCTAATCCGTCAGCCAAGTGCTCGCGGACCGCTCGCACCCCGTCTCGCTCGCCTCATTGTTCCCTAGCTGGCGGTGCCACACCGTCAGCATCCTCCTTCACGCAGTCGGACACGATGCGTGATGAGGATGAGATGTCCATCGCAGCATCGGAGAGCGAATTGCTGGCATCCGATCCCGACGACTCTCTGCAGCTCCCCCCTAGGGGGGGACGAGCTCAGGAGGAGGCGGATGTCGAGATGTCGGCCATGCTTTCCCGGGCCGCCGTGTGCATTGGGTTAGAGTGTACTCCGGTGCCTCTCCCCCAGCGCTCACGGTTGGATACATGGTTCTTGGGCTCTGAGCGCGACTCCAAGCCGCGCCCAACCCCGGTTCCATTTTTCCCGGAAGTGCATGAGGAACTGGCGAAGACGTGGAACGCCCCCTTTTCGGCGCGTACACGTCAAACCGGTTCCGTCGCTCTCTCTTCCCTCGATGGTGGGGCGGCTAGGGGTTACGTCGACGTGCCCCAGGTGGAACGTGCAGTCGCGGTGCACCTGTGCCCGCAGGCGGCGTCCACCTGGAGAGGTCGACCGAAACTCCCGTCCAAGGCATGTAGGACTTCGGCATCGCTGGTGTCGAAGGCCTACACTGCCGCGGGCCAAGCTGCCTCCTCTCTCCACGCCATGGCCATCCTGCAGGTCCATCAGGCCAAGGCGTTGAAAGAGATCCACGAGGGTAAGACCGACCCGGGGTTAATGCAGGAACTCCGCACCGCCACCGACCTCGCTCTAAGGGCGACCAAGGTGACCGCGCGGGCCCTGGGTCGGGCGATGTCCACCATGGTGGTCCAGGAGAGGCATCTCTGGCTCAACCTTGCGCAGATGAGCGACGCCGAGAAAGTCCGCTTTCTCGACGCGCCCATTGCGCAGGGTGGGCTGTTTGGTGACACTGTCGAGGACTTCGCTCAGCAGTTCTCGACGGTGAAGAAGCAGACGGAGGCGATTAGCCATATTCTTCCCCGCCGAGACTCGGCCGCCCGTAGGCCTTCGAGTTCCCGTGCGGCCTCTGCTTCCCAGCAGCCCCGGCCCCCTTCGAAGCCAGCTCCGGTTCCAGCGCTCCCTACCCAGGCGGCACCCCGGAAGAGGGCGTCGAAGGGGAGACCACCACCCCGTCAACAACCTTCTAGGAAGAAGCGTTCCTGACGGGAAGACCCCAGGGAGGTTAACACCATCGGGCCCGTATCCAGCCATGACATCGTTGGACGGTCGATCCGGGACGGTTCCTGCCCCGTTCCTACATCAGCTAGCTCCCCACGGGGGCCTAGCGCCCACTTTTTCACGAAAAGAGTTTCCTATCTCCCTGGGTGTTCTTCACAGCCGCTCTCACCCTCTGTCAGACGGTGTTCGGCCACTCGACGTTGCGTCTTGGCGAGGCGCAACATCGAATGTATTTTGCAGTCCTCAGCACTCTCAAATCGACGGTGCGGGGGTCTGCATCGCCAGGCAGGCAAGCCAGCAGAGCCAGTCTTCTTCCCGGGGGCCCGCCCCCGGCGAGAGACCCGCACTGCCAGCCATCGAACCACCCCCCGGGGGGTCGATGAAGCAGATCGTTCCCTTAGTCCCCCTGTCACGGTCCCTGGGAGCTTGGCTCGAGCTTCCCACACCGTCACGGTGGCTAAGAAGGACGATCCGTCTCGGCTACGCGATCCAGTTCGCCAGAAACCCGCCCAAGTTTCGGGGCATCCTCGTCACCTCGGTCAGAGGCCGGGATGCTCCCGTACTACGGAGCGAGGTCGCCACCCTTCTGGCGAAGGGTGCGATCGAGTCCGTCCCCTTAGCCGAGATGTCCAAGGGGTTTTACAGCCCTTACTTCATCGTCCCCAAAAAAGGCGGGGGGGTGCGCCCCATCCTAGATCTGCGTACCCTGAACAGACACCTGCACAAGCTGCCGTTCAGGATGCTCACGCAGAAGCGCATCCTGGCATCCGTCAGATGTCAGGATTGGTTCATGGCAATCGACCTGAAGGACGCTTACTTTCATGTCTCGATTCTCCCTCGTCATCGCCCGTTCCTACGGTTCGCTTTCGAGGGTCGGGCATATCAGTACAGAGTCCTCCCCTTCGGTCTGTCTCTGTCTCCACGAGTCTTTACGAAGATCGTGGAGGCCGCCCTCTCTCCCCTCAGGGAGAGAGGGGTGCGGGTACTCAACTATCTCGACGACTGGCTTATCTTGGCTCACTCGCGAGATCTGTTGTGTGCACACAGGGACCTGGTGCTCCGGCACCTAGATCGATTGGGACTACAGGTCAACCGAGAGAAGAGCATGCTCTCCCCTGTGCAGAGCATCCTCTATCTTGGTATGGAACTCAACTCTGTCACCATGACAGCGCGACTGTCCGCAGTACGCGCCCAGTCGGTGTTGAACTGCCTGGATCATTTCACGCAGTCGGCGGTTCCCCTGAAACTATTTCAGAGGCTCCTGGGACACATGGCATCCTCGGCGGCGGTGATACCCCTCGGGTTGATGCACATGAGGCCGCTTCAACACTGGCTCCTGAGTCGAGTTCCTTGGGGAGCGTGGCACACCGGCAGCAGGCAGATGGTGATTACGCCTCGCTGCCGACGCACCCTAACCCCGTGGTCTTCCATGGCCTTCCTTCGGGCAGGGGTACCCCTAGGGCAGGTTACGAGGCATGTCGTGGTGACAACAGACGCCTCCCTGCAGGGTTGGGGTGCAGTGTGCAACGGGCACGCAGTGTCGGGGCTTTGGACGGGCCCCCGCCTGCGCTGGCATATCAATTGCCTAGAGTTGTGGGCTGTGCTACTTGCATTGAAGAGGCTGCAGCCTCTCGTGCAGGGCAAGCACGTGCTGGTCCGGTCGGACAGCACTACTGCAGTAGCGTATATCAATCGTCAGGGTGGCGTTCGCTCACTGCAGTTAACACGACTTGCCCGACGCCTCCTCCGGTGGAGTCAGCAGGTGATCCGCTCCCTGCGTGCCACGTATATCCCAGGCGACCTGAACCAGACAGCCGACGCGCTCTCTCGTCAGTCTACGCCTCGCGGAGAGTGGCGACTCCACCCCCGCGCAGTCCAGCTCATTTGGGTGCAGTTCGGGCAGGCCCAGGTGGACCTGTTTGCCTCCCTCGAAACCACCCATTGCCCGCTTTGGTACTCTCTGACCGAGGGACCCCTCGGCACGGATGCCCTAGCGCACAGCTGGCCGCGGGACAAGCGGAAGTACGCCTTCCCCCCAGTGAGCCTCATTGCACAGACCCTGTGCAAGGTCAGGGAAGAGGAGCATCAAGTGTTACTCGTTGCGCCACACTGGCCCAACCGGACTTGGTTCTCGGAGCTAATGCTCTTGACGACAGCTCCCCCCTGGCCGATTCCCCTGACGAAGGACCTGCTTTCCCAGGGGAAGGGCACGTTATGGCATCCCAGGCCAGACCTCTGGAACCTCCATGTCTGGCCCCTGGACGGGACGAGGAGATCCTGAGTGGTCTGCCCCCGGCGGTGGTAGCTACCATTTCTCAGGCTAGGGCACCTGCCACTAGGCGACTGTACGCCTACAAGTGGCGCCTCTTCTCGACCTGGTGTGCTTCTCGAGGAGAAGACCCACGGAGTTGTGCGATCGGGTCCGTGCTGTCCTTCCTACAAGAGAGACTCGAGACTAACCTCTCCCCCTCCACACTGAAAGTGTATGTAGCCGCCATTGCTGCTCATCACAACTCAGTTGCTGGAAAGTCTCTAGGGCAGCACGACCTGGTCATTAGATTCCTAAGGGGTGCGAGGAGGCGTAACCCGCCTCGTCCGCACTCCATACCCTCTTGGGACCTGGATGTAGCCCTGACAGGTCTCACCAGGCCCCCCTTCGAGCCCCTAGGGGATGCCTCTCTTCCTCATCTTACGATGAAGACGGTTCTCCTTTTGGCGCTCGCCTCCATCAAGAGGGTAGGGGATCTACAGGCTTTCTCCGTGTCCCCTGACTGCCTGGAATTCGGACCCAGGGATTCTCACGTTATCCTGAGACCTCGGCCCGGCTACGTGCCCAAGGTTCCCACCGCTCCCTTTCGGGACCAGGTGGTGAACTTACAGGCGCTCCCCACTGGGGAGGAAGACCCAACCCCGTCCGTGTTGTGTCCAGTACGCGCGCTGCGCCTCTACTTAGACCGCACACAGAGTTTCAGGAGCTCGGATCAGCTCTTTGTCTGTTTCGGAGGTCAGCAACAGGGGAGAGCTGTCTCCAAGCAGAGGTTGGCCCACTGGATTGTGGACGCTGTCAAGGCAGTTTACCAATCCCTAAATCGCCCGTGCCCCCTAGGAGTGAGGGCCCACTCCACCCGGGGTGTTGCCTCCTCTTGGGCCTTGGCACGGGGGGCCTCTCTCGCAGACATTTGCAGAGCTGCGGGTTGGGCTACACCCAACACCTTCGCGAGGTTTTACAACCTCCGCGTAGAGCCGGTGTCAGCCCGCGTCCTGCATGGCCACATGTAGGACCGGCAACTGGTAGGGTGTACGCCTGTTCGGTTCTTTTCCCCCTCTCTCGAGTGGGTCAGTATACCGATTTAGCCTCCATTCTTTCCCCACTGGGCGAAGAACAGGCACTCTATCCATCACTAAGCAAGCACCCCCTGGGGCGGGCTGGGCAGAGCAGCCCTGCCCCTTAGGCCGGGTTTAACCTGAGTTATTCGCAGCATAGCTCTAACCGGACCTAGTGCTACCAGACGTTGCAACTCCCCAGTAGGGCGGTTCCGTCTGATGTATCCTCATGCTGGTTCCCACCTTGGTAACCCATGACCTCCCCGGGTGGACCTCCACCTCGCGGTTTTCTCTTCAGCCGCACTTTCTTCCCATGAGTTCTTCCCCATCGGTGAGACCATGTTGGTATCTCCACTATTCTCCTCCCTGCGGTAGGAAGTGGTCTCTGTAGCGCATCCCCCACTTGAGGAAGTAGCGCTTACCCAGTGCCTTACGGTTCCGGGCGGCTTCTCGCTGTTAGAGAAACAAGGCCGCCGCCTGTGAGGCCGAAGGTAGGGGCCTTCCCACCTTTCAAGAAAGCTCTGGGACCCCCTACCTACCCACTGGTAGGTTACAATTTCGCGGTAGCGTTCACGGCTGACACGCCCAGGCCAGTCACCGTCGCTTCGTTGAGATTGTGACAGGGCACAGTGTTATGGCGTTTTCCATTGGAACCCCATCTGTCGGTTCGACACAACGTCGAGAGACCGACAGAAAGGGAACGTCTCGGTTACGTTTGTAACCTCGGTTCCCTGATGGAGGGAACGAGACGTTGTGTCCTCTTGCCACAACACGTGCTGTCCTCTGCAGCAGTCGTGAGAGGTCTCAGGCTCCTCAGAACTAAGGTGAATGAATGATGCACGCCGTCTCCCTTTTATACCCGGATGTCAGGGGCGGAGTCCGGCAATCAAATTTCATTTAACAATTTTCATTGGCCTTTTCTAAGCAGTCGGAAACGATTGGTTCTCAGGGACGAACCCCATCTGTCGGTTCGACACAACGTCTTGTTCCCTACATCAGGGAACCAAGGTTACAAACGTAACCGAGACGTTTTTTAGGTGTTTTTAACAGCATGCACTACCAGTGAAGCTATCACAGTGTGAGGGAACACTGGAAACACAGTGTTTGCAGAGATTACAGAGAGTACATGCAGAAATTTATCTCAGCAAGTGTCCCGACATTGGAGGATTTCATTCATTCTCACAGCCAAAACTGTTACATTCCTGTATCATCTGCTTACATTTACAAATTGATTTTATCATCTGAACAGACTAGCTCTCCTCCTGATATCACACCAGTTCTGTGGCATTATCGTATTTGTCTGTATGAAACATTTCTCCCCCTTTGCTAGTTAGTTCCAATTTTAAATAGTAGCATAATAACTTGTGTGAACTTTGACACTCTCCCTATACTGCGTAGCCTTTACTTTTGTTTACAACATGAATCTATGTATTTGATCTATTTGTCTGATGTAAGATCTGGCTGGTAAATAACAGTTGTTGCCCTGTCAGGGGTGATCCATGTGTTACTCTTGGGTGTAATTTCTGGTCTAAAATGTCTCCTCACTGTTTGGGATCCATTTCATTTTTTCAAAAACAAAAATCAACCAACTTCCTGTCGCAGCAGGATATCACCAATTAACATCATTATCATGTGACTCGTATTTAAACAACACTATGCCCACACACAGCAGGTGATCTGTGCCATTATTTGATGCTAAACAAGTGAGATAAAAGCACATAACAGTTTATTTCTAATGTAACTCATGTCTCATGTACAGCTGCTTTGTAACAATGAAAATTGTAAAAAGCGCTATATAAATAAAGTTGAGTAAAGAGTTGAGTTGAGTAACTGCCTGGAAAAAAATATTTTATAATTCTGTTTTGCATTCTGAGCATATTCCTTAGTAAAATCAATCATTAATAACAGTGATTCATATAGGACGCATTAATCACTTTTGCATTAATATGTTGCATTAATATGCATTAATATGTTGAAACCCATTATGTTTCAACATTCTTGAATGAAAGTGTGTACAATAATGAACAATGTTTATACAGTAGCGAAGCTCTCGATTGGATGAGTCTGCGCTCTTGTTATGATGCATGCTGTGTTTTCACAGCTCATTGTTCCTGATCTAGCAAACGTTCAGTAATTTGATCATTCTCATTCAGAGCTTACGACACCACCATCATCTGCTATCAAAGGAATCTCTGGTATGCCGAAGTGAAAAGAAATTCTAAATCAAGCACGAGACAGCCATATGGAAGCAACAACTGGTCAACACATTGGTTAGATGATTCTACTTTTTATTCTCCACACAGTAGTCAGGCATTGCTATCATTTTTGAGTGGTTTACTCAAATACGCACAAAAACAAAACTGCACAAGCTGAATGACACGCACACACATCATCATAGACCACCCAGATGTCTCCTTTCAGTTCCACATGACTTCTCTAAAGGTCCCCAAAATACATTCAAACACAACCCCTTTGGATCACTACACACTGTCGCTTCAACTTGTCCTGACACTTATTATTTAAAGTTCACATAACTACAGAATACTTACGATGATGTACGGGTGAAGTGAGAAACGTTCTTTGGGTTGTGCTAAGTGCTTGTGCTGTGGAGTTGTCCATTAGGAACATGTGGAGGAATATTCGGCAGTGAGATTGAGAGGAACAGCTGTGGGAGAGTGTTCTCCGAGATGATGAGATGTCTGCAGAGAAACAGAGATGTGGATTGCTTCACTCCAGTGTGCTCTTGGTGAAAACAGAGGGAGGAAATAGCAGACAATCTTTGTTTATGCCTTACGGACCAAATTGCATCATACAAATCCCAATGTGATTGTGAATATTGAATAAAATTTGGATGTGGGATTTTGCTGCTACACATCAGTTACATAAATCACTTTTATAGAAGCAAGTAAACCATTGTGAAATGATTCATATTTCTAGAATATAATATTGCATTAATAGGAAAGAATCCAATGAAGATTAATGATAAAATGATTATGCAAGATGATTATGCAACTGGTCTAGTTGAATTTAATACCCACACAAATAATGAACTTCTCTTGCTTAAAGGTTTCACAGCTTTTAAAAAACAAGACTTTTTAAACTCTAAAAATCATGGAATTATAGAAACTATAGAAAGTCAGTGTCAGTACAAAGCTGACCAATCAGAGAGGTCATGATTAGGTGTCAAACATTTGGCAAGGTGAGGTATGATGCATAAATCAGATTTGTCTATGAAAATGTTTAATAGAATGTGTCACAAAGCACTATTATGATCCAAATATTATTTAGACTTTACTTTCTGACAACTTATCACCGCAAGGAAAAGCCCAGGGCCTTATCACTCAAACTGAAACAAAGAGTGTTTCCTTTATACCACCCACACCCAGCCTGTGCTTCCTGCCTGAAATACAGCAATAGCTTACACACTAGCATGATTAAATCTTGAAACCTTTTGTTTTCATTTCAATATGTGCACAATAAAACTGAATAGGGTGTGGGTTAAGCAAAAAGAGAGAAGTTTTTTAAAGCTATTTCATATAGTTCTATGACTTGTTTATGCCTGTGGCTGAACGAAGCTCCATTAATGTTTTTCACTATAATACACTTTCACTATAATTTACGATCACTTCTATTTAGTTCTTTAAATACTTCCAAGTTGCATTGTTAAGTTTTAAATGTATACTTGATGTGAGGTTAAATATCGCTGTTATTATTCTCTCATCATTATTTTTATTATTCTTTTGATCATCCCTCTCATATTTACATTTGCCATATCATACAAGCCTCAGGCAACATGGCACACTAGTCCACGCATGGGTAACAAGTCAACAAGTGGCCTTTATATGTGATAACTATTTCAATACTGTTTAAAACACTGGCCAGGTGGTTTCCAATGAAGTTGGTTGAGAGGATTTTGGCCAGTATATATTTCAATATCAACAGAGTAGGTGTCCAAACTTGTTACTGGTAGTGTAATTTCATATCTACTGTACATGACCACAGAGTCAACAGTATATTACTACAAGATTTAATCATATGTTTGCATAATGTGTAATGTAGTGCATAGTTTAATGAAGTATGCATGCGTGTTTGCAGCTTATATTAGCAGGGCAGATGTCACTCACAATTGTTCGGAGTTATTTGCTGAGCTGGCATGTTGCGTCTCTGTCACTCAACACCTTTAAGGCACACACAAAGCTTTGGAGGACATGCCAAACTTTTATATGAAGGAAAACAACACATTTGTAGCTGTAGAAAGGAAAGTTAAGCGTTTGCCCTGAGTGTGAGAGATGTATTGGATTGAAAGAGAAAAATGAAGAACAAAACTTCACCATCCAAAATATCACTTTAAACCTCACGTTTTTTTTGCATGATTGCACGCTGTAAATGTACATATCTGGACTCACCGACTTTCCCAACAGAAACACCAACAACCCCGTAAAAAGTTTTCCCAAGTGTGCAAGCTGTTGTCCTGTTTCTCTTAGTTTTTTTTCTAGAACCACAAACGCCCCCTTTGCTCAGCAGGAGTTGCTTTTCGCTTTCTAAAAAGAAAGGCAATATTATCAGAGGTCTGTTTTCATAAGATCCGCTAAGTTTAAATGCCAAGTGACTGTCCCGTTCAGCCCTCTCCAGCCTTTACATACTCCTGTACCATTTCTCCTGTTCGACCAATGGCTCAGCAGGCCCCACCTCCTGAACAACACACACAGCTGAACAGACTCCGCCTCCTAAACAACACACAGCTGTTGTCAGTTTGAGTCTAGAGGAGGAGGAATACCATTTGCCTGATAGGAGCAAATAGACAATAATAGTTACGTATGGGTGTGGGCCAAGCGTATTGTAAAATATTTGCATTTGTCTGTTTTTTTTTTTAACATAACAGCTGGAGGAGGAGCATGCAGCTCATATATCAAAATAAATATTGTGGAACAAAAATAATTGTATTATTGTATTAATAATTGTGTTATTATTGCTGCAAATCATATAAAATGAGATGCATTAATACTTATATAACACGCATATAATTGCATATACAAATTATGCACAGCATTTTATTTTTGTGAGTGTCATCATTATTCACACCAACAGCACAAGTCATCTGTAGACATGCATGACTCCCAATGTGTTTATTCAGGTGTTTGATTCCACAGAGCCAGTGAAAACCTGACTCCAATTCTCTGTATAATAAATGTTTAGTTCAGCATTTTGTTTCAAGACAGAGAAATATTAATACAGTTCTGTCAGGTTCACTACCATAAAAAATGATTGACAATTACAGTTTAGATTGGTGCTATGGATCTGTTCTGGGCAAAACTCCCTGCCCATCCATGCAGCCAGCATGAATAAGAGCGTATATTGGCATGCACTACTGCAGTTACAATGAAATTTTTACTTTGTTTGCTTCTCACGAGAAAGACAACACACAGGACAATATATTAAGAAAATATTGAATAAATGGGAAATTTGAAAATAACAACAACAACAAAAAAAATGGTAGTCAATAAAAAGTATGTAAACTATCTGAATTAAACACACAGAACACACAGAAACTTCTTTGTTGTGTAAAAAAGCATGGAAAGCAAAAGGGTTTTTCTATGTTCATCACTGTGAAGAACCTACTGTGCCATATTTTAAGAGCATAACCTCATGCATTGAAGCACTGACATTGACAGTCCTAAACTGAAATTCTGACTCATCTGCTACTGGTGAAAAAATTCATTTGTTGATAATCATCACCTATTGTAACACAGTACTAAATTGGTTTAAATTGATATTTGGTTGTATTTTAGTGTAAGTATACACACCAACAATTCGTTTCACATTTTTGTTTTTGCACATAGGACATAAGAAGGGTCTTCATATCTTCATATCTTAGTATGGCGTATGGTGTAAACGTAAAATCAAACAATAAATCAAAGTTTAGCTAAATGTTATTTAAAAGAAGCTAATAATTTAAAATGTGATAACCGTGTTTGGCACAGTGTGAGAATACTTAATTAAACTCTATATTATTCCTCAAATTTCACCCATATTATACCAATTAAGGTTTAATTATGGAATTGAGTTATAAACCACCAAAAATATAGCGACATGATTATATAAATCCAAAAAAAGCACTGTTGCTTAAGAAACCCCCAACACAGACATGGTTCCTTCAGTCGAGTTTTGATTGACTGTGATACTACGATATAAATTGAATTTGAGTATGTTAGAATAAAGTGGGATTTTAATTGCTGTCATCTTCCTGTCTAAAAAAATTAGTGGTGATTTGTGACTACTGAGCACAGATGCTGCACAAACTGTTTCCATCACTGCTTTGCACGGACCAGATGCCGTTCAATTCAATTCCTGAACTCCATCAATTAACTGAATTTTTTTATCTTTAGATATAGCATAATGGTTTAGAGCGCTTCCTAATAATAATAATATGTAAATGTAAATTAGCCTTACTAAAGTAACTTGAGTTCCTTACATAGCACTACTTTTTAAATGCTTTATTGTGTTATCGTGGATCTATTGTGATTTAAATACTATTGATAGAATAATAGAATTAGATTAATTGAATTATGCCAATAAATTGTACTAATATAAACTCATAATAAAAAAACAGATAAGCTCGCGGCAATTTAACTCGCTAAATTACAAACATTTCTTTCAGTCCCATCAGAAATTCCCCAGTTATCCTCAGGTATCTCTTGGCTTTGGCTATGCTGTTGTTTCAGTCATTGTCTTCCATTAGTGAGATGGGTGTTTACAGTAATTACCCAGAACAAGATCCCTCATCCTCCGAGGCAGGAGCGTTTGGACAGGCCTCTGATTGGCTGCCACAGCGAACATTACAGCCTCTCTTTGTTCCACACACACAGTGGTGGAGGAAATTATGCAAAGGCATTGTGTAGTGTATGTTTCTACAACAAGATTTTGATTACTGTAGATGGCATAAGTCCTATCATAACTAGAAGTAGCCAGCAGGTAAATTACCTGTGGTAAATGATGCTTTACAACAAACAAGCTCCTATGTCTTTGACGGCCGGGGCTCTGTTTTATTGGTGAATGAATGGAATTAGACATGTTCTATTTGCATAAAATTAATCAAAATTGCATTTCTTTTTAGAAAAAAATCACAGCCCTCTATCATAACTGCTACAACCCTCCCACAACAAACAACATTGAGAGAAAATCAATTCTAATTGGTTATGTTGACAAATTTCCTCTCTTGGCATTGGCTTAATTGGACAGTCAGTCAAGGACAGTAAACCTACTTCTATTTTAACTGCATCAGAGAGTGTATTTAAGGTCCTTGCTTTTACCATTTAAATGTACACTATTTGGACAAAAGAATTGGGACGTACCCTTCTAATGAACACGTATGACTGCTTTAATCATTTCCGTGAGGACAAATCTTAATGCTACAGCATATAACGATATTCTAGAGAATTGTGTGTTTCTAATTTTATAGCAACAATTTCAGCAGGACCCTTTTCTCCAACGTGACAATACCCCTGTGCACAAAGAAATGATTGATTCAGTCTATTGTGGAAGAACTTGACTGGTCTGCATAAAACCCAGACCTGAACTTAGCTGAACACCTTTGAAGCAAACACTCATAGCCCAAACCCATCAATGGCTTGTACAAATGGGTACAGTCATTTCAGAACACAAAAGACCATTCCAAAAATGTTGCAACACAGATGGAAACTAAATTCTTTTGTATGGTATAGTATTAAAGGAAGAATAGGTGATCCTGTCCAGAAACATTTTTTGTCATGCTGGTTGGAAATCTCTTTACATCCTGATAGGAATCAATATGTATAGTGGTCAAATAATATTTTTATAATTATATATCATCTGTGAAAGGTGTAGGACCAAAAATCTGGCCGAACGCTGTGACTGGTCATGTGTACATTTTCAGCCAACGTATTTTTCATATCACTGCGCACCCTGTTCACGCAGACACCATATGTCATCAGCGCGCTCACGTCCGCTGTGTCAATGTGGGGAGAATGGCGGACAATCAGTAACTTCAACTATCAAACTTTCCTGCGGAACCGACAACAAGTAAATCTACAAAACGAAAGTCAGTTTTTGAAAAAGCAGTGATGAAAAAAACGTCTGGATCATGAAAAAGGAAAAACTCGAATTAACATTGGTAAGCTTTCATACGATGGAGACAGCTCCGGCAGGCAAAGGGTCTGAAAGACAATCCCATGGTTGCAGGTATGTACATGCTTTGAGAAGAATTTAATGTGTTTTCTCACCGGTGAATGTGCCATGTCTCTCGCCGTAGAGCCATCCAACAGCTTCTGGTCTGTGCGCGTTTGGAGGAGGCGTGGCTTTGGATGTCGAATCGCATAGAGGGTGGCATTATAATTTCAAGCTAGCACCTTTCCAAATCAACCACTCTACCTTTAATATCCATTTTGACTGGAATTGCTGGAATAGAATACTTTTGTCCATATAGTGTCCCATAATCAAATGCTGATGTTAATATTAGCAATAAAGATGTCCTTATATACATGTGATCACATACTGTACAGTCCATGCATTATTGTGCACAAGATAGATATTGTAAGAAAAACATAGACTATTTTATGAGGTGGCAAATCTGTATAAATGTAACAGGCGCGAAAGCAAATCGTACTAAAACCTACAAGCAACATTGTAAAAATTAATATTAGCCACCTCGCAAAATAGTTACAAATTTTGGTAAAATTGTTGGTGCTTCTGCTTGTGTGATGTCAAATCCAAACATTTTCGAGAAGGTATTTTCTCCTCTGCCAACCTGCTGTGCAGATAAGGAGAGATGCATTACCTTCTACCACACACAGAAATTTAGAGGGTGGATTGATGCGTACAGTAAACAAGAGACCGAAGGTTTATCAGTGTGTTAACAACTCAGGAATATATAAAATACTAACTTAAGCCTCAGTGTTTTATCAGCTCTCTGTTTTTTAGCTCTGATAGAATCTCGCAGATCAATGCACGTCACCAAATAAGCTGGCAGATGCACAAAAACATATCTCCAACAGGAACAATGCAGTGACTCACTATGCACCAACAGGGGGTGCACATGACCTTTATCACATTGGTTATGATCATCTTATTTGTCTTATTATATTCTTATACTCAATTTTTTTAGTGTATTTACATTTATGCATCTGACAGCTGCAAATAGATATATAAACATTACTTGGTTTAACTACTAACTATAACAACATCTAAAATTCCCATCTAAAGTGAAGATAACTACAAATAACCAATAACAATGCATTATTGTCCTAACTTGACTTTAGTGGTACTGGCCTAAATGGGTTTGCAGGTTTACTGTACGTCATTTTGTGTCTTATCTTTGCACAGTCCGTCAGCACCAATACAATCAATTCCCCCCTCACATCCTTTAACAATCTAATCATGTCTCTGTCACTCTTCTGTTGTGTCCTTGTCTTTTTATCATCTTTCCTGTCTGTTACTTCTTTCATTTCACCTACCCAGCCATTCAGTTTCCTTTACTACTCCTTAAAGCATCTCTGAATCCTGGACAGTTGGGATGGAAAGACAGTGTAAACAGGCAGGAGGTAAGAGGGGGTCAGAGGCTAAAGGTGGATGACTGGAAATCTATGATGTTTGTTTTGGCTCACTGATGGACAGCAGCGCCAAAACAAAAGTGCCAACACACACTCCAGGCGCTAAGTGCTGGAATAAAATGAAATCAACCTGTTCCAGGGCTGTGTATGAGTAAGAGGGTGTGTTTCCTAAATGTATAACAAAACGAGCCTGATAACCTGAAGGATCCTTATAAAATTAAAAGATTAAGTCCCAAAAAGAGTGGGGGTAAGTTTCGTAAAACCTAGAATCACCAAAGGCCCCTAAGAGGGAAAGATAATTAAAAAACAATACATTTTATATTTTAAAAAGTTTTGTTTATATTTGTGTTTATATATTATATAGCATATTCTGAATAACTTTTTATAACATAAAGCCCCGGTTTCACAGACACGGCTTAAGACTAGTCCCAGACTAAAATTAATTTTGAGCTATATCTTAACTGAAAATAACTTGCCCGGACATATCTGAAAATATGTCAGTGCCATTGTTTTGTCTCAAGATGCACACCAGTAATGGTTTCTTATAAGGCATTTTAATAAAAGCGATTTAAATAGCTTAAATTAACTAAGGCATAGTCCTGGCTTAGGCTAAGCCTTGTCATGATCTCGGTCACTCGCGTTCCCGTGTCCTGCCTGTGTGTGTTCTGTTGTGTGTCGAGCTCGTGGCGCCTCTGTTTTGTCAGCTCACCATGTGCTCGTTGTCTGCGTCACTCACCGTGCCCCGTGTCTCCCTTTTGTTATTTCTCCACTCACCGTCTTCGCATTCTTTCACCTGTAGCGTATTCCCCTTCCTTAGTTAGCTTTCCTATTTATTTCCCTTTGTTCTCCTGTCCTGTGTCAGACCGTGCTTGTTGTTTTGCCAGCTCTGACTGCCCAGTTCTAGTGAGTCTAGTTTTGTCCTTAGTCCTGTACCTCGTCTTAGCCTTGCCGAGGTTTGCTTATCGAAGCTTGTTTATTTTTCGCTTCTTGTCTGCCCCAGTTTCTGTTATTTTTTGCTCTCTGCCCCGCAGCAGTTATTGGCCGCCCGGACCTCGATTCTCACGGCATCTGAGCTCTCGCCAGTTCGCCAATTCAGCAGCTTCTCCCTGACGGGTGCAACTTCTCTCTACTGGAATCTTACAGGTCGATTAATTCCCCGAGGATTGTTTTGCTGCCATTGGTGTCTTGGACTATTTGTTTTGCTCTTGCCTCACTGTTTTCAATAAAGACCCTGTTAACCCCGCATCTGAGTCTGCCCGTCTGTGTGCGTCATGACAGAACGGTCTGACCACTCTCCAGACTCAGCAGGGACGGATCATTTGCACACCGTGCTGCAGTAGCAGGGAGCCATGCTGGGCCACCAGGTGTCCCAGCTCAATGCCATCTCGCAGGACGTGGAGATCCTCGGTTCTCATGTGGCGGATTTGCACCTCCAGATCTCCGAACTCCGGCGTGAGGCTGTCGAAGCTTGCACATGCCAACAACCCCCCTTTGTATGACGAGGATCACAATGCATGCCGAGCATTCCTCTCCCAGTGCGCGCTGGTTTTCGCGCTACAGCCCAGCCGCTACGCCACTGAGGAGACCAGAATTGTGTTTGTGCTGACTCTTTTGACCGGGTGTGCCCGAGAGTGGGGAGTTGCCGTCTGGGAAGCCCAAGCCCCGTGTTGCCAGTCTTTTGCTGCTTTCCGTGTCGAGATGGCGGTGCTTTTTGACCGATCGGTTCAAGCTCTCTCGTTTGTCGCAGGGACGTAGTTCCATCACAGACTACTCTATTAAGTTCTGGACACTGGCGGCCGCTGGAGCGTTTTCTCAATGGCCTCAACGACGCTAATGCTGATGAAATCGTCACTCTGGAGGTTCCGCGGGACCTGGAGGAACTCACCAGCCTGTGCCTTCGGATAGAGAGCCGCATCTCTGCCGGCCGCTGCCGACACCTTTCGCCCACCTATTGGTGGTCCCGTGATGTCGACCCTCCCAAACCTTCCACCACTCTGGCTCCGCAGGAGGAGCCAATGCAGCTGGGTCGATCTCGTCTCACACCGGCGCAGAAACAGCAGCATGTCGCCGAGGGCCTGTGCTTCTACTGCGGCAAGCCCAACCACCAGGTGATGCAGTGCCCGATAAAAGGGCGCGCCCACCCGTAGTACGGGGAGTCCGAGTGGGCACCATTCCTGTTTCTTCCCCGTCATCCCGCACACTGATACCCTTCCGGCTGACCTACGAGGGGAATTCCTACTCCGGCCGTGCCCTCATCGACTCCGGCGCTGAGGGAAATTTCATCAACCAGCTCGTCGATGGAGGATTCTGGCCATACCTCTCTTTCAGCTGATCTCAGTACAGATGCTAGCGGGGCAGACCTTCAGCACTATTTCACACGTCACTCCTCACGTAAGCCTTTTTCTTTCTGGGAACCATTGTGAGAAGATTAAGCTGTACATCCTCGATTCCCCCAATACTCCCATAATATTAGGGCATCCTTGCTTGTCACAGCATAATCCTCATGGGGATTGGGTTAATAGTTCTGTTTTAGCTTGGAGCCCTTATTGTCATGAGTCTTGTCTTGGTCCTGCCCCCTCTCCTGTCTCCATCTCTCCTGTGTTTCAGGTGGATGCTGCCGATGTGACCGGGGTCCCGGAGGAGTACCACAACCTGCGCTCGGTGTTCAGCAAGTCGCGAGCCACCTCCCTACCTCCGCATCGCCCCTACGACTGTGTCATAGATCTCCTCCCAGGCACTTCTCCGCCCAAGGGTCATCTTTATTCCCTATCAGGTCTTGAAAGAGAGGCCATGGACAGATATGTTCGCGAATCTCTTCAAGCTGGGCTCATCCATCACTCCTCCTCGCCGGCCCCTAAATACCCCTTGCCTCTCATGTCAACCGCCTTTGAATTATTACAGGGAGCCCGGGTCTTTACTAAGCTAGACCTAAGCAACGCCTACCACCTGGTCTGCATTCGCGACGGGGATGAGTGGAAGACAGATTTTAACACACCCTCGGGACACTACGAGTATTTGGTTCTTCCATTTGGCCGGACCAATGCTCCGGCCATCTTCCAGGGCCTCGTTAACGCCGTGTTGGGTGACATGATCAATCACTTTGTCTTTGTTTACCTGGATGAAATTCTCTTTTTTTCTCCCTCTCTCTCTTTGGCCAATTCAACTTCACCCTCTCGTACCGGCTCCCTTTTGGTATTTCTCCACTCACCATCTTCGCACTCTTTCACCTGTAGCGTATTCCCCTTGATTAGCACCCGTTCATCTATTATCTCTCCCGCTTGTTGTCACTCCTCCTTAGTTAGCTTTCCTATTTATTTCCCTTTGTTCTCCTGTCCTGTGTCAGACTATGCTTGTTGTTTTGCCAGCTCTGATTGCCCAGTTCTAGCGAGTCTAGTTCTGTCCTTAGTCCTGTATCTCTTCTTAGCCTTGCCGAGTTTTTTTCCACGAAGCTTGTTTATTTTTCGATTCTTGTTTGCCACAGTTTGTGTTCTTTTTTTGCTCTCTGCCCCGCAGCAGTTATTGGCCGCCCGGACCTCGATTCTCACGGCATCTTAGCTCTCGCCAGTTCAGCAGCTTCTCCCTGATGGGTGCAACTTCTCTCTACTGGAATCTTACAGGTCGATTAATTCCCCAAGGACTGTTTTGCTGCCATTGGTGTCTTGGGCTATTTGTTTTGCTCTTGCCTCACTGTTTTCATTAAAGACCCTGTTAACCCCGCATCTGAGTGTGCCCATCTGTGTGCATCATGACAAAGCCTTGTCTATGAAACCGGGCCAAAATGTATGTTTATTTGCAAACAGGTTTTATGCTTAAGTTATGCCATCAAAACAGCGACATCTGCTGACGGACAAAATGCTTTGTTGTCACAGGAACATGCCAGCTGAAGATATTGAGGAAATAACGTTGCCTCCTTTGCCAAGTGCATTCCAAATGTCTACATAATGGCACGAAAATGCCCTGTTCACTCTAAAATCTAAACTCCAAGGGCTCTGCCCTTCGAAGGCAGTAGGGCATAGGAATGATGACTATATTTGGAATGTTTCCCATGACGTTTCGGTACGAATACATGTACCGTTACACCCCTAGTATCAAGGTAATGTTTTATTTGTTTAATTCAACACCATGTTGAAAACCCAAAACGTGTGAATTACCTATTCTAAAAAAGTCAGTAGGTGACAAACACGCTATAAATCTTCAGACCTGTGAGCTTCAGTTTAACCACATGGGAAGCAATCAAATCAATTACAGCATGTGTTTGTTCTCTTTGACACACCATGGTTGAATAGCTGTGACCTTGCGGAGACACCCTCTGTTCTTTTCCTCTATCTGTAGGGATCAGTAATCATTTAAATGGAAATGATCTTCCCAACAGTGTTGAAAAAGTGGGCCAAACTACCCTCATAGCTTGAAACCAAAGACCACCCAGTTGCTGGAACTGAATCTTCAAAATGTAAACTGCCCATCAGTGAAGAAATCATGCATAGTTATTGTTTTCCTTTAAAGAAAAATTTCAGAGGGTTTTTCAGACTGCATACCCAATAGCATTTAATATCCCCTCTGTACTCATTCAGAGGGATAAATAACATGATCTTCAGACTTAAGGGTGAATTAAACAATTTATTAGTGCTGCACGGGGCCTGGAGCTGTTTAACTCGTGGGTGACATCCTGACCTCGGTTTCCTTTCACTGGCAAAGTAATTTCGATACAGAGGAAACTCACTGCACTAGAACACATTGAAATCATGATATTCATTTGGAAACATTCAGCTGCTGTATATTATTGACTATTAAGCTGAATTTAGGCCAATCTATAAATGCACTGTTGTGCCTCCGCTAGATAAACCACCTTTTACATAGTATTGATGTACAGTATACTGTATATGTGTACAGTATATTGCAGTGTTCAGCACTTTACTGTTTCTCCTATATCTTTTGAATGTATTCACCAACGAATCAAACGCATCCTCTTTACAAGACTCATTTATTGCTGTTTTGTGGTTTTACAAAAAGCCAATAAAAACTTGAGTGTCCTTTTTGACACTTGTGTTTGTGAAAAATTATCAACTTTAAAGGTCAACAGATAGAAATAATGATCTCATTTGAACCTTTTTTATTTCTCAGGTTTGTTTAAAACAAAAAGAAAGATAATACATTCAGAGACAAACCAGTTCAGCATTTAAATGTCATCAGAATGCCTGTGTTAGAGAAAACGTGAACAAACACGACGGTCCCAACAGCAGAACCATCAGAAAAGTGTGTTTATTATGAACCTCACTAATGCATTTCCAGGCTGATGCTTAGAAGTCCCAGAGCAGAGCAAGGAAAATCCAATCCTCCTGCCAATGTGCATGAAATTAGCTGATATTTACTCCCTCGTCTTGTTCTCCATTTGACTATTTCTGATGCCCTTTGAGACAATATGCACTATGTTCTACAACTGCAGCTTAAATCTTTAAAAGCTCTTTCGGCTAAAACATACAAACAGAAAATTGAACACAGTATGTTGTAAACAGGATCAAACATTATTTATGCATTTGCCAGGATATTACTAAAGTGTTTTTACAATTTTTTGTCTATGTATAAATAATACAGTGTATTATATTTTATCAATATGAACAGTTGAAATGTAAAAAAACAAATGATGTTGCAATATAAACTATTGGCAATATATGTGAACCTGGACCACAATAATGTTAAATAGCATAGGAATATTTTTGGCAATAGCCAACAAAATATTGTATGGGTCAAAATGATAGATTTTTCTTTTATGCCCAAAATCATTAGGATATTAAGTAAAGTTTATGTTCCATGAAGATATTTTGTAAATTTCCAAATGCAAATATATCAAAACTTTATTTTTGTGAGTGGATGTTGTAATTGCTAACAAAATGGAAACACACCTACAAACATCACTCGCTGCTGCCCGCTCTTTCGGAATAACCCACTCAAGTTTGGTATCCATGTAAAGCTTAGACTTTATGCTTTCAGGTTCATCTACTTTCCACAAAGTCATTACAGTGGTAAGCCAATAGAGAGCATTAAGGGCAAAAAAGGAGAAGAAAGACCTGCATGTGGTTTTTCTAGATCTTGCAAATGCCTTTGGATCAGTGCCACATAAGATGCTGTGGACAGGCTTTGACTTCTTCCAGGTGCCAGAGCAGGTAACAAAGCTGATTAAGGCATACTTTCAGGATCTCCAATTCTGTATTACCACACAGGATAATACCACCTCATGGCAACAGCTGGAGGTTGGCATAATGGCAGGATGCACAATTTCACCACTGGTTTTCACAATGGCAATGTAAATACTAATCTGAGCATCGCGTTGGGTGGTCGGAGGAGAGCTTTGAAAAATGCTCTCCTCCAGCGCCTACCTCCAATCAGGGCATACATGGATGACATTACAACCATCACAACAACCAAAGCATGTACAAAGCGGCTGCTGGACAAGCTCCAGGATAACATTAGTTGGGCACAAATGGAGATCAAACCCAGCAAATCCTGCAACATTTCTATTATCAAGGGCCGGCTTACCAACGACAGGTTCTGTTTAAAGGGCGAGCCCATACAAACAGTCATGGACAAGCCCATCAAAAGCCTTGGTGTCATGATCCTGTCCTTGTCAGAAGTTTTCTAGTTCTTTGGACAGGGTTGTGACACTACCATATATTGCTTGTTGTGTTCTGTGTGGAAGCACGTGGCCTTTGTTGTCATTTTGCGCCACGTGCTCTCCTGTCGCGTGTCTTGGCCCCGCCCCCTTGTTTCCCCATAATCTTCCCATTAGTGTTTCATTCCCCTCACCTGCCCAGTGTAATCTTACCGTAATCTTCCCCTTAGTGTTTCATTCCCCTCACCTGCCCTTAGTAATTTTCCCTCGTTAGTTTTCCCCATTTAAGGCCCTCGTGTTCCCTGTCCTGTACTGGTTCATTGTGTAAAGTTCGTGTTGAGTTATTCCCCAGCGTCAAGTTACCCTGTTCCTGTCTTGCCCGTCTTGTGAAGTGGACTACTTATTCTTGTTCCCAGCAAACAAAAGTTTGTTATAAAAACGTTCCTTAGAGGTTTTTCATGTTTTTGAAAACATTTGAAAAACATACAAAATGTCCAGTTTTTTTAATGTTCTAAGAACGTTCCCAGCTAACATAAGTCACCATCATGGTGATCAGTGTTTCCTTGAGTTGGGCTCTTGTACCTTGATTATAAGTAATAGATTTGTTGGCATGTTGTAACTGAGTGCATGTGATGTACTGTTGTTATGACAATGCACTGAGAATCTAATCCAATGGAGTTTGTTGGTGTGCATTAAAATCACCAACAGCAATGGTTAGAATCATTGATCTCATTTGGTTTGCGTGTGCTGTTGAACCTAAAAATAAAATTTTAAGAACCAGAAGTATAATTTGCAATTTGATGTCTAAAAGGATTTGTGAAATCTGGACGCAAAAAAAAAACTACAGCAGAAATTAGACAAACACAGACATGAAGAATCAGGGTATGAATCTCAACAATGGTGACAATCAACAAAAGAAAACTTTGTGCCGCAATGCATACTGTGTAACATCTCAGTACAAAACTCATTTATGATTCCCAGCATGCATTGCAGTTGGTCTGTATATCAGAATTAGTTTGATGATTGTCACCATTGTTGAGATTCATACACTGATTCTTGATGTCTGTGTTTATCTAAATACTGTTGTAGTTTTTTTTGTGACCTGTTTTCACAAATTAAATAAATTAAAATTAAATTAAAACAACCAAAAATTTTTACTGATATTATAATGTTCTTTCAGGATCAAGAACCCAATTTACATATAGTATGCGTTCAGTGAATCAAACTTCAGCATGATGGCATCTTTAATGCACACCAACAAACTCCATTGGATTAGATTCTCAGTGCATTGTCATAACAACAGTACATCATGGGAAGTGTTTGCATTAACGGTGCCAGTGGGGCTAGAACAGCCTTAGCCAACGGGTTGGCGGGTATGGTTGCGTTGAGGTTTTGGTAATATTTTGTAATGTTATGCCATACGGAACCGGGGGCACTGAGCATGCAAATTAAGTGTTGTTGAGGCTGCAGCCACTAATCTAATCTAATGAGCTAATTGACACAGGAAGTGGGGTTCAGAGGACAGGTCCAGGGGAAGATAATGAAAAACTGTAACAATGCAACGCACACCCATGTATGATCAACCTGTGGTGGGCCTCCCTTGGCTGAGGGTGTCTTGTGGTAAAGTGCCGAAACACCCAATGATGCTGAGGTGCACAACTGACGATGTGTCGCATTGTTGGAAACCATACAAAGGGCATTATCAAAAGCACCTCACCAAAAAGCATCTTTCACCCAGGATAATGGATGTGATGAAAGTGGGATCGGACACACAACTCATGAGATGTTTCTCTGATAATAGCAAGGAAAGGTAAATATAAATATGCTATGTATTTCTATAATCATAGATCCCCAAACACATAGGATGCCTACCCGATGAACCCAGTGAAACCTCGGACCTCCTTTACTCTATTCATATTCTTGACTGCTCCCCTGTCACACATAAGGCGTGGGAAATGTGCTATTGGGAAATTAAACTGTGCTGAACAGTGGGATTATAACACCTAGTCCTATTAAGTGAATCTGGAATTAGCCGGCCTGCTACAGCACATCTGATTAACAACTGCGATTTTCTCAATATTCCAGAGTTTAAATACTGTATCTGTATCGCTGCCAAATATTGTCCTATCCCAGTGGAAAGCTAATTTATTCAGCTTTCAGAAAAAATATTTCGAGAGGTTTTGTTGTCCAGGGTCACATATATCAGAATCTAGCTAAATAAGGTTGGTTTACCTAATATCTTACAATATATGTGCCCTTAGCTATAAAGCTAAAGCTTCAATTTGCTATCTCATTGTTGTGAAACAACTTTAATATTAAAGGGCAGGTAACCACTTTAAACTTTAAAATATAAAAATTTTATCTTGGTTTTTAGCTACAAAAGAAAGATATAAAAGGTGAAGCATGAAAGAACCCTTGTTCTCATTCAGTGCTTTTTCCTAAGCAATGTACAGGCAGGTAGCTGTCTTTTTTGAGTAAGCTTCATCTAGCCTCCCCGTATTTCTCTCTCTCTCTCTCTCTCTCTCTCTCTCTCTCTCTCTCTCACACACACACACAGTGGGTCGGTTTCCCCATCGAGTGCTCCTATCACTGCATTCTCAACCCCTTTAATGGAACCTGAATGACTACTGGCCTGTTATTGGCCACATGGGGATTGTAATAATCACAATGTAATATTTTCTCCATGGGGGATCAAGAGGCTGTAATTTGAGAACTGACAGGTGGTGGCCATCACTAAAGCCTTCGAGGGTTGTTGCTGTGAGTTTTTTTTCTGCAATTCTTTTTGACATCATTCCTTTCTGCTGAATTGTACAAAAAAAGTGTGAAGAATCATTGTTTGTAGAATCCGAAGTTTAGCGCATACATCTGTGGATGAGTCTGGAAACATCTACTGTAATATCATAACATGGTGAAACACTACATAACAAATAAGTATTTTATATTAGGTAAATACTGTAAATATTACTGTTAAACGGTGTATTTATTTGTATTATACTGTGTAAACCAAACACTGAAAATGCATTTATCTCCCTTCAGACTGATTAAAATTGGTTAGAGAATGAAAGAAGAGAACACACTAGAGAGAAAGAGCTGCAGGACGTTTGCAGTAAACACACAAAATGATTATTTAATGACTTTAGTGCTTATTTACTCAACATACAGTTATGTGTTCATTTTTATGTTTAAATTAAAATTTTGCCTTGAGGATATTTGACTGCTCCTCAGATTCTGGATTCATTAACCATGGAAAGATTATAACTTTAAATAGTAAAGTTAAATATTAAAGTAGTAAGTAGTTTGATATTTCAGCAGACTAACCTAAAATGTTGACTAATTGGGCAAACATATTAATCCTCAGTCATTTATCGGTCACTTCAACTTTGTCTTACTTTAACATTTATTACAAAGAAAAATACACTCTAGCTGGTAATGAAAATTAGGATAAAAGAGCCCTTTTACAGTGAAAAAAACCCCCTGTTCTGTAAATCCAAATTTATGCTGCTTAAATACCATATCCAACCGCACTGATGATATGCATCATTAATGCATAATAAATCCACTTTAACATTCCTGCTGTAAGACCTTTTCTCAACCCTTCAACCAATTGCTGTAAATGTACCCAACCTTAAATGCATTGTAACTTAATTTGAATAGACTGCTTGTACTTCCCTCAGCAATATCAACATAATTTACTATGCAATTGGTTAAACATTTCTTTGTCTTATATGGAACATAAAAACATTGTAAGTGCATGATTTGTGTAGAGTTATGGGGTGTTTCCCTTTAAGGGATGGGGGTTACGTGGGAGATGACGTCAGTTGGTGGAAGCTAGAAGTGAAGCCGGCGGTTGTGAAATAAAGCCAGATGTTAACTTACTTGTCAGTTTCATCAATAATACATGGTGTCAGAACTCGGAAGTAAGACAAAATGGCCCAGGGACTTCGCCGTATAGATCAATTGGTTTTTGATGACAACATTGCCGACAACTGGAGAAAGTTTGAGAAGGAATGGCGCATCTACTGCTATGCAGGCTTATCAAATAAAACAAAGAAAGTACAGGCTTACACGCTGTTAAACCTAGCCAGTCCCGACGCGGTTGACCAAGCTGAAACATTCGTTTATGAGGACGGGGAAGATCACGAGGATCCTGAGGTACTTTTACAGAAATTCTCTGAATTGTGTCTACCCTAGGGCTGTCACGATAACCGATGATAAATATCACGTGATTTATGCACAGCTTTTGAGTGAAGTAAGGGAAAATGCTGCTGCATCCGAAAGCATCCGAGGGCGCTCTCGTACGGAAACTCCAAATACGCACTGCAGAAGAAGACCATAACACGTTCTAGAATATAGAAAATGCCTATGGACATCTTTTTATCACTGTTACTCAAGCCTCATCAGGTATTTTTTTGATAATAAAGTATATTTATAATGATCATGTTTGATGGGTGTTGCTTTTTCAAATGCACATTATAAGCGACTCAAACTCGCACTGCTTTTAGATCGAGCAGCATTTCCTACTGATCCCAGAGACGTGCTTCACGGACAAGCTACGCATTAAAAAAAATACCGACACATTGCATATTGCAGCCAGCTCGATTACAATAGGATTTAGTGGTATCACGATAAATGATCGTGCAGCCCTAGTCTACCCTCAAAAACGTAATCATGGACAGACACACGTTTAATACCGCTGTTCAAAAACCGGGCTAATCTGTAAAAGCCTACGTCTCCACACTGAAAATCCTGGCAAAGAAATGTGAATTCGGATCTCTGCAAGATGAACTCATTAGAGACCGCATAGTTTGCGGTATAGAAAATGGCACCGTTCGTAAACTCACCCTGGACCTGGCTATAAACATATGCTTACTGCATGAACAGTCGGAGAGGAGCATGAGAGAGCTGCGAAAAGACACAGAGGTATGTGCTCTTCAAAATATACATTGCTTAAACTGCAATGGCCTACATTCTTCAGAGAAAAGCAAATGCAATCAACCAAGTGTGGAAAACTAAACCACTTCGCAAGATGCTGCAGATCAGTACAAGTACAGCCAAGAGGTGCTAAAATGTACTACCAGCCCAAGACTCAGCAAAGGGATAAAATACATGAGCTGGATGCACAACCTGATAGCAATGTGATAGCAACTCCTTTTGTATTACAGTCCTTCACGTGCATTACGCTCTCAGGCGTCCTGTCAGTTGGTAATACCTAGAATTTCAAAATCAAGTGCAGGTGGTAGATCCTTTTCCTATCTAGCGCCTAAACTTTGGAATAGTCTTCCCTGCACTGTCCGGGAGGCAGACACACTCTGTCAGTTTAAATCTAGACTAAAGACGCATCTTTTTAATCTTGCATACACTACTCTTCCATAATATAAATCTTCAGAGGGTTTAGGCTGCATTAGTTAGATCAACCGGAACCAAAACACAACTGATGTATTTGTTGCATCAAAGAGTACAGAACAGTACCCTACTCTCAGCCAGTCTTGTCTCATTGTTCCAAGGTTACCACAGCGAGCAGGATGCAGTTCATGGCCTGACCTGATGGTAGAGCGGAGAATGGGAAGTGGGGACCTGACAAGAGCTGAGATGATAGAGCTGGATAAAGAAGGACGCGGTCTCTTGACATGTCTTCACCACAAAATTTCAAATGCTATTAGATTATTAATGATAATCTTAAAATATAATTTATTTTATTATTAAGTTTATTTATTTTATTTAGCCTTGTTGTGCAAGCTCTCTGGAGCTTGTGCAGAGGCAGCAGCTTTTGCCAGAGGGGAACTGGAATCCCCTGGTTGGGCCTGGGTTCTCCTGAGGTTTTTTTTCTCGATCAGAGTTTTGGGTTCCTCGCCACCGTTTGCATACTGTTTTTGCACTATCTGCCTGACCGGGGGGGCTGCTTTAGAATTTTAAAGTTTTACTTAATTAATATTGCATATAGGAATTTATAGTCTGTTATATTTGACCTGTGCTTCTCTCTCCTTTATCCTAAATGTGTGCTCTCACTGAGCGTGTGTGTGTGTGTGTGTGTGTGTGTGTGTGTGTACTTGTCTGTGTACGTACGTGTGTGTGTGTTGTGTGTGTGCGTGCGTGCGCATGTGTGTGTGTGTGTGTGTGTGTGTGTGTCTCTATGTCTATGTGTGTTATTACGTGTGCATATTGTGTGTGTGGAGTGTTTTGTATGTGGGTATGTCTGTCTTCTGTGTTTTCAACCTTTTCTTGTTTCTGCAGGTACAACTCTAATTATTTTGCTTATAGTCAATATGTCTCATGTACAGCTGCTTTGTAACAATGAAAATTGTAAAAGCGCTATATAAATAAAGTTGAGTTGAGAGTTGAGTCAATGTGCAGGACACTTTCTACTCTGATCCTGTAGATCTCACCAGTCAAAAGGGAGAGATTTTCCAACCCTACAATTGAAAAATGGAAACGGCCAACGGAAAGTAAAAGCTGATACAGGTGCCAAATGTAATGTCATATCCAAACAATTGTTGAATTGTCTGAATCATAACATCCATATCAACACAGTAGAGAAAGTAAATCTTGTGGTTTATGGAGGTGAGACAATTGATACTGAGGGAACCGCAGTGTGTTCGTGGGAAATTTAAAATCCACGTAGTAGATTGATATGTAAAACCCCTCCTCGGTCTGCAGGACAGCATCGCAATGGGACTCATTCAGCTGGGACCTGATGTGCACATGCTAAATCAAGAAGCACCAGAGGTACGTTAATACCATGATCTTTTTGATTGTGATGTCATTGGCAGCTTGCCAGTTGTGTATCATATGAGACTGGATAACACAGTGACCCTGTAGTCTGTGCACCCTGTAAAATACCAATAGCTATGAAAGAAAACGTCAAAACAGAATTGGATCGTATGATTGAGCTGGGTGTGATAACACCTGTGACTGAGGCAACAGAGTGGGTATCAGCCATGATTGCAGCCAAAAAAAAGGATGGCTCAGTGAGGACTTATATTGATCCAGTCCATCTTAACAGAACCCTCATCAGACCACGGCATCCACTAAAAGCAATTGAACAGATCATTGCAGATATGCCTGGTGTTAAGGTGTTTACCATTTTGGATGCTAAATGTGGCTTCTGGCAAATTCCCCTTGATGAAGCTTCATCCAAACTAACCATATGTATGTCCCTGTTTGGCCGTTACAGGTTCTTGAGGATGCCATACGGGATCTCAACAGGCAGTGGGGTATTTCAGAGATCCACGGAGCAACTGTTTGCTGGACTGCCTTGTGAAATTGTAGTTGATGATATTCTCATCTGGGGCTAGACGCATGAGGAACACGATGATCGCTTGCGACAAGTACTAAACATAATTTGTGCCATTAACATGAAACTCAACCCTGATAAATGCAAGTTCAGAGTCAATTCGGTCCAGTACGTTGGTCACCTGCTAACTGCTGATGGCGTCAAACCTGACCCAGAAAAACTAGTGTAGTATGTGACATGCCAAAACCACTGGATAAACATGCTCTGCAGAAGTTCTTAGGCATGACAAATTACTTGTCAAAATTCATTCCCCAATACAGTGACATCACTACTCCTTTGAGACAGTTGATTCGCCAGGATTCTGAATGGTGCTGGCATGAGACTCAGGATGAGGCTTTTGAAAGACTGAAATAAGCTCTGATGAATCCCCCAGTTTTGCAGTATTTTGATACGTCCATACCAGTGGTACTCTCAGCGGACGCCTCTCAACATGGCCTGGGTGCAGTGTGCTTACAGCGTGGGCGGCCTGTAGCATTTGCATCACGAGCCCTTATGCCCACTGAATCACGTTACGTCCAAATTGAGAAACAAATGTTGGCGCTCGTGTTTGCAACCAAAAAATTCCATGATTTTATCTACGGTCTTCCTGTCACTTTAGAAACCGATCATCAGCCCTTGATAACCATATTAAGGAAACCGCTCCACACGGCCTCACCCCGCTTACAAGGCATAATGGTGAAACTGCATCGTTACCACCGGGATGTGATCTTCAAACGTGGCAAGGAGCTGTTCGTGGCTGATGCTTTGTCCCGAGCCCAACTCTCCACATCTGACCCACGACTCATAGATGACCTAGTGGAAGTCATTACTGTCCAGGTGCTGTCTTCCCGTCGCATAGAAGAACTCAAGGCCGCTATACAAAAGGATGTCACGTGCCAACAGCTTTCGGACATGATTAGGAACGGCTGGCCAGCCTCCTCAAAAGGCCCAAGTCCTTTTCAGCCTCCGGCAGAAGGGGGCTGAGGTGAGGGACTTTGCCGTGGACTTCCTGACTGCAGCGGGGCAACTCGGGGTTAAACGAGGCCGAGCTCAAAGTGATGTTCAACAGTTGCCCCAATGAACCCCTCAAGCCCGCGGAGATGCGGATGCTGAGACCCCTGGGCTTCGGGGACCAAATCCGGTTCACGATGGCTCGTGAGGAGTCCAGGGGCCCTATCACGGCGGGTCCCTCCACGGCGCTGGCAACCATCTCGGAGTATCGCGTCCTGGCTGTTGTCTCCTTGGGCACCTCTGCACCGGCTTCCTCAGACTCCGCTGCTCCTCCTCCCTCTATCAGTATCCGGGGCAAGCGGGGGAGAAGGGAGTCGTGGGACTCCATGTCGGACGCCTCCGGCTCAGACCCAGCAACTCTTCCCACAGCGTCCCTTCAACCACCCACGAAGCCCGTGGCCCGGTCTATGAGGAAGCAGAGGAGTAGGGGAGCCGGTGTCCAGCCGCAAGCATCCAGTCCGGGTTTGCCGCAGCAGGCATCCAGCCCAGTCCAGCTGGCATTCCAGCCGGTGTCCAGTCCGGTCCAGCAGCCGGTGACCAGTCCGGTCCAGCAGCCAGCGTCCAGTCCGGTCCAGCTGGCATTCCACCCAGAGTCCAGTCCAGTCTAGCCGGCATTCCAGCCGGCATCCAGTCCAGTCCAGTCCAGCCGGCATTTCAGCCGGCATCCAGTCCAGTCCAGCCGGCAATCCAGCGAACGTCCAGTCGGGTTCAGCAGCCGGCAATCCAGCCGGCGTCCCAGCCGGCGGTCCAGCCAGTATTTCCCCAGTTTTCCCCTGCCGTGTCTGACCCTTCTCGTCCTGCCCGTCCCACACCTCCCCGTTTCAAGAAGAGTTCCCCAACCAGGTCAGTTCCTTTCGGTCCCGTCTGGACCTTCTTGTTCCCCCCCCCGTGGGTAGTTTTCTGTTTGTATTATTTTCCTTGCTGTGTTGCCCCCTCGTGGGTGTATTATTTAATAAAAGTCTTTTGTTCATCCACGCTGTCTGCACCTGGGTCCTGTCTGAGTTTCATGACAGTTTACACTCAAGCGCTTGCTGCTGAAGTCTTCCGTTCACTTCTGCTCAGAATATTTTGTCTAGTGGGGTGATAAATATTACAAGGCTGTTTTAGGAAACGAAGGCAACAGTATTGAAGTATTATATTTGTGAATCAAATATGTTTTAGGCTCCAGTAATTAAGAAAATAAGAGAGATTAGATTAATTTTAATTATTTAATATTATTGTGCAGTGTGCATGAGATCTCACAGTAACATTATTCCAGTAAAAATGTAATCCACTTTTTTTTCAAAATATCTTAAAGATATTGCTTTCTGCCAATTTAAAAATGGAAACTACCCTTTGTAAACCATACTGTGAATCCCACGGCCAGCACAATAGACTATGCACTATCGCTTCCGTGTTTTCTCCCAGCCAGCTCTGTTAAATCCGGTGCACGTAGCGTCCATAGGGAACAATGATGTTTTTCACTCAGTCGCTTCCATATGCACATAGGATTACGGTCAATGATGTCAGTCAAATGATCCAAACACTACATCATACATCAAATATGAAATAAAAACTCAGTAAACTTTTGCACTGACTTGAGGCTTGATCACAGCGTGCTCAAGCTGTAGGGCCCTATTTTCATTATCTAAGTGTATGGTTTAAAGCGCACGGCGCAGGTGCACTCAGGGCGTGTCCGAATCCACTTTTGCTAATTTAACGACGGGAAACCGGTTGGCGTGCCCGGGCGCATGGTCTAAACAGGTTGTCCCAATTCTCTTAATGAGTAATGGGTGTTTTTTGGGCGTAATGTGCAGTAAACCAATCAGAGTCTCATCTCTCATTCCCTTTAAGAGCCAGTTGCGCTCGTGCCATGGCAGATTCGCTACTTACTCGGCGGAATTTGCAAGAGCAAAGACTGGACGCTTCTCTAGAGAGGAAACGCATCTGCTCGTGCGTGAGGTTAAAGCGCGCGAGCAGATCATCTACATGACAAGCCGTATTTTTATTTTTATGTACACAATAATAATCTTTTACATTGTAATCCATTTAATTTTTATATTTGGCAAGTTTGTGTGCTGCTGCGCTTCCCTCTAATAAGTAAAGTGAAAGCACTTTAAGTTGTAGATAACAGACGTATGTGGGCCACTTTAGGCAATTATGCGGCACTGCTGGTCTTCTTCTGGCCCGGACAAAATGGATGTGAGCCTTAAGTGGCCGACATGTAAAATAGCAAATGTGGGCCAAAGATCCTTAACCATATGTGGGCCTATGGCAAAATGTAATCTGGATGTGACCCTAATGTGGCCCATGTGGTAAATAGTGAATTTGGTCCAAATGTCGGAGAACAAATGTGGGCCATCTTTGCCAAAGATATGGCATAGTCAATGAAGGATAATCTTGGTGTAAGCCAAAAGTGGCCCACATATGTTGCTGCAAATGTGGCCCAGTTATCATAAAACCTATGTGGGCCAGTTTTGGCAATGATTCGGCACAGTAAGCTCTGGCTAATGTGGCTATGAGCCTAAAGTGGCCCAGTTAAGATATAGCAAATATGGCCCACTCATCATAAAACATATGTGGGCCAGTGTTGGCAATGATTCGGCACAGTAAGCTCTGGCTAATGTGGCTGTGAGCCTAAAGTGGCCCAGATAAGATATAGCAAATATGGCCCACTCATCTAAAAACATATGTGGGCCAGTTTTGGCAAATTTAAGTTACATTTACATTAATGCATTTGGCAGACACTTTTATCCAAAGAGACTTACATTGCATTGTACTATACATTTGTTTCTGACTATGTGCAATCCTCTGGGATCGAACACATGACTTTGGCGTTGCTAGCGCCATGCTCTATCCACTGAGCCAAATATTGTTGCTGTGAGCATAAAGGGGCCCTGAAAAGTTATAGCAAATATGGCACAGTTATCTCAAAACATATGTGGGTTAGGGTTAGACACAGTGAGCATTTGCTAATTACGGGTTAAATGTAACCAAATATGGTTAGTAATATCAATTTAGGCCACTTTTCCAAATATATGGCTCAGTCATCACTGCTTAATGAGAGTGTAACATGGACAACAAGGCCAACATTTCATTAAACAGCCACTTCTTGCATACTGTTTTTTTCGGGCAGTTTCTCTTTTACATGGGCACAGTGGAGGAACACAGGAAATAGGGATGGTGATGATCCAGAAAAAGGCTCTAGGTCAGATTAAAACCCAAGCCATTGTGGAATAGCACATGGAACGTGCCGAAACATTCATCACTGTAACATCGATGGCTGTGCATGCATGCATGTATGCACAGTGCACACACAGTTCCCTTTCTGTCGGTCTCTCGACGTTGTGTCAAGCCGACAGATGGGGTTCGTCCCTGATAACCAATCGCTTCCGACTTCTTAGAAAAGGCGAATGAAATTGGCGAATGAAATTTGCATGCCGGACTCCGCCCCCGGATATCCAGGTATAAAAGGGAGACGGCGTGCCTCATTCATTCACCTTTTTGTTCTTCGGAGCCTTCGCTCATGATCAACAGACTTCGCTACAAATAGTAACTACAAGACTGCCGGTTCTACGACGTGGTGCAGCGGACTGTCCCTTCCTGCGGCGACTTCCCCTGGGCGTCTCGGCGGTTCCAGAAGTGTTTGAGTTTTTTCTCTAAAAGAGCAAATTTCTGAAATTGTTTCGGGGGACCGCTGATTGTCTGAAAAGTTTCAGGCAATTCAACACTGACTGACACGCTCTGTAGTCAGTCGCGCTGTCATGGAGACAGAGTTGAGTTCCATACCGAGAAAGAGGATGCTCTGCACAGGGGAGAGCTTGCTCTTTTCCAGCACGCTCCACCTGGGGAAGCTCAACATAGCCTCTGGCTGCCCCACCATCGAGGGAGGTAAGGGCGACAGAGCTGGTCTGCCGTGAGGGGGGCGTTCCACGACTTACTGAGCTCCTCATGCACCTCCGGGAAGAACGGGACCGGGGCCGGGCGCGGCTTGGAGCCACGCTCAGACCCGAGGTACCACGTATCCAGCCGCAAGCGCTGGGGAGGAGGCAGTGTGGTACACTGCAACCCAATGCTTGTGGCGGCCCAGAATAGCATGGATGACATCTCGACGTCCGCTTCATCCTGGGCTCGACCCCCCGAGGGAGGGAGCTCCGAGGATTCGTCGGGGTCGGATGCCAACAGGTCGCCCTCCGATGCAGCAAGCGACATCTCATCGTCGTCACGCACTCCCGAGTACGTGACTGAGGAACAAGACAGGGTAGAACCGTCTCCTGGGGGACGATCAGACGAGTGAGACGGGGCGTGAACGGTCCGTGAGCCTGCGGCTGACGGTTTGACGCTCACAGTCATCCCCATATCACCCCCGGTGCTAACCGAAGCGGACGGCAGGGCCGTAGCCCTTGCAGTCTCAGAGCGGGTAGCAGACGGGTTGGTGGCTGTGTCCATAAAGAACACAGCCACCCGTGACCGCAACGTCTGGATGGCCATCCGCCGGCAGTGCAGGCAGGACGTATCCACAAAGGCTGCCTCAGCGTGCCAGAGACCCAAACACCTGAGGCAGACATCGTGTCCGTCCCCCTCCTCGATGAGTGCGTTGCACCCACGAGAGCAGCGGGCCATGCCACGCTGGAGAAATTTGCTCTTTTAGAAGGAAATTTGCTCTTTGCCACCTCCGGAACTGCCGAGATGCCAATGCTGCATTACAAGTAATAATAATAATAATATATAATACAATAATATATATTATAATAAAAATATAATACAATAAAATAATAATAATAATGCATTTTATTTAAGGCGCTTTTCAAACCACTCAAAGTCACCGTACATCAGAAGTAATAAAGACAACAACAAATATCAATAAAACACAGAAAGAAAAACAGTAGTTACGAAAAAAAATCATAATAATCATGTAGGATAGGCTATTCTGAATAAGTGAGTTTTGAGTTTAGCTTTAAATTGAGGTAACGAGTCTAAATTACGGATGTTAGCGGGGAGAGTATTCCAAAGAAGAGGAGCAGCCCGACTAAAGGCTCTGTGACCCATGGTGGTTAAACGGGCCATAGCTGTGTGAAGGAGACCCAGTGAAGAAGAACGGAGAGTTCGAGAAGGAACGTAGAGGCGAATGAGATCTGAGAGGTAAAGTGGAGCGAGGTTATGGAGACTTTTATAAGTGAGAAGAAGAATTTTAAATTCAATGCGAGATTTGATAGGAAGCCAATGAAGCTGTTGAAGAGATGGGGTAATGTGTTGTATAGATGGAGTCCGGGTTATGATACGAGCAGCGGAATTCTGAATCAGTTGTAGTTTATGGAGAAGCTTGTGTTGTAAACCAAATAAGAGAGAATTACAGTAGTCAATGCGAGAAGTGACAAGTGAGTGGACAAGAATGGCAGTACTCTGTGGGGTAAGAGATGAACGAAGGCGAGCAATATTACGAAGATGAAAGTAACAGGACCGAGTTATACTATTAATGTGAGCTTCAAATGAAAGAGTGCTGTCAAAGATGACCCCCAAGTTCCTAATCTGGCGAGAAGGTGAGACGAAAGATCCATCGATGTATAAAGAAAAACTGGAGGACCTAGAAAGACTTGAATTAGTGCCTATAAGGAGAACTTCAGTCTTGCTACCATTAAGCTTAAGAAAATTAGCAGAAAACCAAATGTTTATTTCATGTAGACAGTTAGTGAGACAGACATGTGGAAGAATGGAGTCAGGCTTAGTAGATACATAAAGTTGTGTGTCATCAGCATAACAGTGAAATTTAAATCCAAATTTGGAAAAAATATTACCAAGTGGGAGAAGATAGATCAGAAACAATAAAGGACCTAGGACAGAACCTTGAGGAACGCCACAGCTAACTGAAGAGGGTTGGGAATGGAAACTTTTTAGTTTTACGAACTGTGTACGGTTAGAGAGATAAGAAGTGAACCAGGCGAGAGGAATACCAGAGATACCAATAGTAGATAACCGGTTCAGCAATATAGAGTGTGAGATGGAATCAAAGGCTACACTTAAATCAAGCAAAACAAGAATCGATAAAAACCCATCATCAGCAGCCATTAACAGATCATTAGTTACTCTCACCAAGGCGGTTTCTGTACTTATGCTTGGAGCGAAATCCTGACTGAAAACATTCATACAGAGTGTTTTCACTGAAGCAGAACTGATTGTTGGCGGAAAACTGTGCAAAGGTAAGCTGTAAATAAATGTATAAGTATGTATTTATAATCATTTTATTGTAATTTTGCAAATCTTTAGCTGGAAAACACATTAGTTTATTTGTTATTTGAAGAGGAATTATGCTCTCGGAAATTCCCACTTCAATCAGGAAGTAACGTCTCGATTTAGTAACATTGTACGTATCTAGTAACATTAAAACATTAATGTTACTAATGATTTAGTAGCATTTAAACATTGCAAGTATCTGCTAACATTAAAAGAGCACCGTTCCATAAATTATTTCCAGGTTTAAGTGGGAATTATCGAATTTCCAAGAGCACATGAAGGCAGCATTATTATAGCAGTTCAGCGGCAAAGCTTGCCATCTTTAGCAGGCAAAATGGCTAAGTATAAATGTTTCTGCTGAGAAATTGGCCGAACTGAACTTGCTAGCTAATACCATATTTGCTAACTATCCATATCACTACTGGTAATATATGTTACATGCTAGCTGCGCAAATATGTTTATGTCACGAATAGGCAGAAGAACCCAAGCGCAGGCAACGGCAGTGAAGGGGTTAACACAACTTATTTTATTAAACAAATAGAAGACAAAACAAAAACCCACGAGGGGGTAAAACACTACAACAGGGGAATACAATAATACAAACTAAACAGGAACACTCACGAAATAAACTAAACTAAGACAACACTAGACAAGGAAAAACTGACTAAACTAAACACTTACTGAAACAGGGACAATAGACTCTGGCAACACAGGGACCATCAGGACACAGCACATACACACGGACCGAACGTAAACAGTACAATACACGAGCACAGGACAAAGAAACAAGAGGGTATAAATAGAGAAGACAAACGAGGGATAATTACATGGGGCAGGTGAGGGACATTAAACACTCAGGGAAAGATAACGAGGAAACGAGAGGAATGGGGTCAATGACAAGACACTGGAGAGAACGTATATTATTGTCAAACGGACAATAATATGTTTCTCTCCACACATAACCAAAGACTTTGTCATGGCTCTGCTACAGGACCAAGAAAAACATGACTAAGGAAGCAGAGCCATGACAGTTTATATTACATTGTCTCTTCGCCCTTGCGGTGGAACCTGCTGAAACACTATGATCTTATAACGTTACAGGGCTGTGAAAAAAAGCTGTCTGACTTAATGTACAGATCAACATTCGAAGACGGTAAACATCGGTGCTTTATTTTAATTAAGCTATACTTCTTTATATCTGTATCTTCCCTGTTGCTCTCTATCAGGGGCATAGCTACATGGTGGCCATGGGTGGCCACGGCTACCCCTGAATGATGGCCACCTATCTGGCCACCTCTGTTATGCGAACTGCGAAGCAGTTTTAAGATGTGTGTCGGAGTTTACGGAGTGCTGCACAGATCATTTAGCGTATGCACTGAAAGTAACGCGAGAACATTACTCTCGCATTAATATGATGTCATACGCTGACGCACTGACGCGAACAGTCTGAGCGCTATAGCTGAACAGCTGCTAACCGCTTCGTGACTGTACTGTCTGTGTAATATGGAAGTTCATCGCGAGCAGAAGGATCAGGTCAGTAAAATCAGTCTTGTTTAACTGGATTTTATTAATTAATTACATTTTCGCGAAAGTTTTAGTTGGGGTACTGCAATGTTTATTTTCTATTAAAAAAAATACTAACTTACTGCAAATGATAGCTAGCAAATTATTTTTAAATAATGTTAGCACATGAAAGCATTGCAAATAAATTGTTTACCTTACGTTCTTTGTGTATGTTTTTGACCAGCAAACCATGCGTAATGAAGAATTGGTGTAAATTACAGTAGAAGTTCAAGAATTTCTGTATGTAAGGATTTTTTGGTCACCCTAATAAAATCACTGGGTCTTACCTGGCCACCTCTAAAAAAAGTTCTGGCTACGCCCCTGCTCTCTATAATAACCCAACTGAAATGAATCTGCAACAATGTATTTACCATGTACAACAATGTATGAACCATGCATATTTTCATAATAACCATGCTTTCCCTTATCAAGTAAACATTTGATGGGAAGAAGAAAAAGTAACAGCAATTAATTGTCCTTTGCAAAAGGTCATTCAATTTAGATGGGAGCAAAGCATGTTGATGTCATGGTTCTGCCCCACCTTGTCTTGCTTCTCTTGACCTAGTGGCAGAACCATGATAGAACCTCTTGTTTTATGTGGAGAGTTAAGGAGGGGCTTCTGTCATGGTTCTGCCCCACCTTGTCTTGCTTCTCTTGACCTAGTGGCAGAACCATGATAGAACCTCTTGTTTTATGTGGAGAGTGACGTTTTGTCCCTGTTGGTCTTCCACTCTCCGGTGTGGCGTCTCTGTTCCCGCCCTTTCGTCTCCTCGTTATTGTTTGTTGATTAGTTCATGTCTCACACCTATTCCCTCTTGATTTATCCCCTTTATAATGCCCTTGTGTCTTCTGTCTCGTGCTGGTTCATTGTACTGTGTCGTGTTTGTGTAATGAGTTCCTGTCTTTGAGTTAGTTTATTTTGTAGTTGTGATGTGTTTTAGTCTAGTCCTGTTAGTTTAGTTAGTCTTGTTCCTGTTTCCATGTTTGTTACTTTACCCCCACGTGGGTCTTTGTTTTGTTGCTTTTTATTTATTAAAGTTTGTGTTAACCCCGTACCCGCTGTCTGCACCTGGGTCCTCTGTCTCTGTGTCTCTCACCACCCACCATTCGTGACAGTTGATTTATTTCTAGGAAGTTGGTCAGCATTTATTCTTTTTATGTATTTATTTTACATCTTTATTTTTAAAAAATGTTGTCATGTAATGTTAACATTCAGTGTGCATGTTACAGAAATTCGTTGGTGGATGTAAAATCCAGAGTGGGATTGTCAGTGACCATTAAGGTAAGCTACTGACACATTTAATACTATTGGAGAGTATATAATGTATAATACATTATACTGGCATACATAAATCACAAGGAAACTGTTATTTGTATGTGTTTGTTTAGTAAACAGGATGAACTATCACAACTGTTGCTTTTGATTGTGGTACAATGCTGGTAATAAGAAAACCTGCAGCATACATTTTCTAAAAAAAAAACATGTTTAGTTGGTTTCCTTTTGTACTACACCACCATTGCACAATCTGTACTCTGTAATGGAGTCAAAAGAGTTTGTTTATTTGTGTATTCTTTAAAGGCCTGCAAGATTGCATAGTCAGCAGGATCCCGTCCGTATCCAGACCCAATGGTGGACCTGCTTCCAAAGACAACCACAACACGCCTGTTAAAGACCACAACATCAATTTTGCCCTTGGTATAGATCCTCTGCACACACCTTGTTGACTAGATTGCCCTAGGTACATATCCTAATAAGGAAATGATACCAGAGAAGTCCATGCCATGAACTAGGACAAGCATACGATAATGTCTAACATCTGTTATCCCTCAGAGCCAGGTGAACGAGAGGCTTGTTTTTTATGTAAAGTCCAATGGCATTTTCGTTTTATATGATGCCAGTCTATCTACAACTAAATGGTTAAATGGCCCATGGTATAAACGAATTTGAAGTTTTTCTTGATACATTGTTACATACATCTTTGACACTGGCATTAAAGTGATAGTTCACCCAATAAAAGAAAATGAATTCAAATCATCATCTAGTCGTCATTTACTTGCCTTCTTTTTGTTTCAAACCTGTATGACTTTCTTCCGCAGAACACAAAAGAAGATATTTTGAAGAATGTTGTTAACTGGCACAAATTCACTTGCATTGGTTTTGTGTCCATACAATAGAAGTGAATGGGTGTAGTCGCAGTTCTGTTACCAACTTCAAAATATCTTCGTTTGTTTTGTTCAGAAGAAAGTCATACAGGTTTGAAATGACGATGGTGAGTAAATGATGACAGAATTTTCATTTTTGGGTGAACTTTCACTTTAATTGATATGCCCATTTAATTATGTGATCATATTTTAATACACATACCTGTTTACTGATGCTATGAATATATCAGTCAAATTACAAAGACAATTTTACAGCTACTATCACTAATGTACATCTTGAAATTGACACACACACTTCAGCTAATAGTGTTCTGTATATAACAGATTAAAATTATTAAAAAGTTTAGTATACTTTAGTATAGAAATGCTACCATGCATTCTATGATACAATCTATTTCATTTTTTTTCTATTTCAATAAAATAATACTATATATATATATAGTGTACAATAGGGCCCGTAGTGCTGTCGGTTTGCTGAAATTTGAACATTTTATTTGGTAAACATCCTTATCGCTTGTGACAAATTACCTCAGCACTATTAGAGCGGAAGTGGCTTAGCCGGCTGAGATTTTAGTAGACGTCATCACGTAGACGTTTGCCAGACGTCATCACCCTGCGTGCATATAGTCAATTAAAGCTACTTTTTATTACTAATGGTCATCAAGCTGCTCCTCATCTAATCACTTTATACACATCTTCTGGTCTCTCAAGTGTAAGGTCATGTAAAAAACTATTGTAAACTATATGTAAATCTATTTGCCTTTATTTTTCTTCTTTTTTGCTGACAGAAGGTTCTTACATATAAGTGCTGACTATTGGAATACACGTTGCATTGAATGTGTTGTCTGATTATTTGGGTCAGCAAATTTTCATATAAGCACTCCTTTAGGTAATAGACTGCCATTAGAGATTCCCTAGTGGCCGGTCTAAAATGATTTGCACTGGAAAGTGAATGCAGATTTAAATTACAGCACATGAAATACAAAAACACTTACATTACAACTGTTACAACTACATTAATATTCAAAATAGAATCTGCAAAACCAATGTTTAATTTCTATCTAATAAACATCTAGTTCAGAACATTAGAACCCTATAATACAGGGTAATAATACAGAAATATAGTGTGAAATCATGAACCCTGAATGACCAGGGTAAAGTATGAACAATGTTAAACATAAAACTAGATAACCTAGGATTACATTTATCCTAAAATGGCCCTTGGTTAACAATAGCAATACGTGAATGCTTTTCTGTGTGCTTCATTGAGACATTCATATGTCTTTATTGAGATGCTTGTGCTTCAGTGACAAATAACGACATCACTCTACAAGAGAACTGAGCGACATTACGGCTGCGGCACAAGTGTCACGCTTGATAAACCCGTGAGAGGTGGTCCTTTTAAAGCCATGACACTTTGAAGCCATCACAGTTTAAAGAGTGATTGACTGTCACTCATAGACTCATCACATGCTTGCACAGACATCTAATGTGAATTCCTAAGATGAGAGCAATTAAAATCCTTTAAAAGGTACAGACAACAATATTTAGGCTTTATATGTGCAACAACGTCTGTGCCATCCAAAAATGGCATAATTTAAGACTTTTGCCATTCTCTAGGTTAGCACACTATATGTACCACATTCTGAGAAAAACAATTAATATTAATAGGAAAACCTGTAAATATAAAAACACAGTGAAGCTGATGATTTATGAAATTGCGGTGTAGTAATCTGTTTAATAAACTGAAAACTATTTCTCACAATCCAACCATTTAAGACAATTGCTTTTTCAGTTCTTACCCACTGGCCTATTTAGTCATTTCATTCATTATTGTCATTATTTTGCAATCAACAAACAGAAACTGGTCAAGAGAAATTGCATATTTGTTGGATATAAAATAATTGGGGCTTCGCTTCAAATTAGCTTTCCTATAGCTCAGTGGTTAGAGCATGGTGTTACCAACGACAAGATAGTGGGTTCGATCCCAGGGATTGCACGTAGTCAGATACAAATGTATAATATAATGCAATGTAAGTCGCTTTGGGTAAAAGCGTCTGCCAAATGCGTAAATGCAAATTGAACGGCTGTTTGCATCTGCACATAGATGAGAAATTCCTTTTACTTCTTTATCTTTGGCAACAACAATTTTCTAATGTGGAGGGAAATCATTTCATCCTCACCACTTTTCTTTCCAGGTAGTGGAACAAATGATGGCACATTCATCATACCACTGAGCCTTTTTCTGCCCCCTCTTCTGACTAATTCATTTATTGAGCCTTGTGGATGTTCTGATCATTGCACAACAGTATTCTAAAACCTATGGGCGGATTTAGTTTAAAGCCTAATCCCTCTTGTGAGGTGCGTGTTTTGGATGCATATTTAGGAATTTAGTTTTGCAGTCTTGTTTGCTAAAATGTATATCTACACCATAAAAATGAAAAATGTCTCAAAGCACCATTTGCGGTCTTTTAAGCACATGCTTGCTGAACCTATGGGAACCCTTGAATTTATTCAAGAGCTTCAATGTTTATCTTGAATCCTTTAATTAGTTTAATATATTATATCACTGAAGAAGACTGTTAGCAGTTCTTGCATGAGAGGTTTCACAGAGATCTGAAAGGGTTTCCAAAGTTCTCCAGGGTGTTCTGCCAGTGTGCCATCTGAGGAAACCCAAGTGTCTTGAGAATCTTAAAATTTTAAGGATGCACATGAATGATTTCTCTGTAACTATGAAAATTCATCAACACTGCAAAAATGCTATTCTAACATACAAATCATCGACATGTAACAACAAATCCTTATGTGCTCCTGCGTCACAGCTATCCAACAAATCCAACCGCTGCTGATCTGGCAAGGGTTGAGCTCACTTTATCAACAGCAGATAACTGGTAACCATGCAGCACCTCCTCTTGATCTACGTTCAAAGTTAATTACCTGCTGTGGTGTTCACTCCTTAGAGGCTACTGACTCATGTGAAATTAGATAAAGATATTCTTCAGGAGAGAGAAAACTAATCACTGTGATCACTGACAGTTTTATTGTCGAGTGCTTGGCTGCACTGCATTATTGGTCCCAAAGGACAGATAATGATAAAAGGCAAATGTGGTCTTCAGCTGTTTCATATCAGGTATGGTTAGTCAGGTAAATCCCATTTTTTGTATAATATATACATTTCAACACCGCATGATGCAAGATTTTGCATTTTATTTCAACCTTTATTTCAAAGGCGTATCCCATTTTACACTCATCTCTCAGTCAGCGCCATTATTTGGGACTCAGTTATAATGTTGAGTTACTACTTTATCCCAGTACTATTGGGTGTATATCATTGTCAACACTTGTAATATTGCCTTGTGTCCATAATCCTTCAACATTACAATCCTTCAACATTTCCATACTTTTTCTAACTGTTGATCTGTTCAGCACATTGCACTTGCATTAGTAGTTGCAGCGACTGGGGTGATTATATGTGATGTTCTGTATGTAATGCTTATTAAATACTTTACGTTTTAAATAGCAAACTTACATGAGTATATAGCAGCACTTTTAGAAATTATTAAATGCAGCCTTGCATCTTAAAGGTGGTTGAGCATGTTCCTTCATTTTAAAATTCAGTGTCATGATCGTAGTGTTGAGACAAGGATAGAGGACCCAGGTGCAGACAGCGGGTAAGGGGTTAACAAGACGTTTAATAATAATAATAATAATAATAAAGACAAAACCAAAAACCCACGGGGGGTAAAACAAAAAAAACCAGGGCAATATAATAACATGACAAGACAGGACTAAGACTAACTACACTTAAACAAGACTAAAGTTAACACTTGACATAATTTACAAATGACTACACTAGACTAAACTTGACAAGACACAGGAACTCACCATACAATCACTATGAACCAGCACAAGATAGAAAACACAAGGGCATTATAAAGGGGATAAATCAAGAGGGGAACAGGTGCAGGGCATGAACTAATTAATGATCAATAATGAGGAAACGAGATGGCGGGAGCAGACACGAGATCGCAGAGAGTGTATGGCAAGCCACAACAACAATAAATGTCTCTCTCCACACAAAACATGAGGCTCTGCCATGATCCTGCCACAACACCAAGAAAGACATGACATAACGAGGCAGAATCATGACAGAAGCTCCCCCTTAAGGAGCGACATCCTGGCGCTCCTCAAGGTGACAAACAAGACAAAACAGACTGTGACACCGACAAAAAAAAAAAACAGGGAAACATGATAAATAACAATAAGGGAACACAAGAGTCCAGGGGAGTAGTATATATGCGGGTCATAGTGTCAAAATGATTGACAGGTATGATTGATGGGGTCATTGACCTTTGTGGGGGGGGGTTGAATTACTTCCGGACCACCCACGTTGCGAGGGGGCCTCCCCCTTTGCGTTAACCTTTGACCGTATCCGCCCCCTTAGTGTGGTACTGCCCACGTCATGGTGAACTTTTGCCCTTTGGGAGTATCTGTCCACGTTGTGAGTGATTGTCCATGTCTCAAGTTGAACTTTTGTCCCGTACGTTTACCGAACATTTTTCTCCCTTTTCCGGCGATCATGTTTGGACATGTTTTTGGACATGTTTTTATGAGGTTCACACGTATCTTATGCGTGAATAAATAAAGCAACGAGTGATTAAATAAAGAAATGATTAATTAAATACATGAATAAAGCAACGAATAAGTATGTAAATAAACGAATGAATAAGTAACGCATTCAATATATATATATAGTGGATGTGATAAAGCTGTGGTAAAACTTACGTTGGAGGAAAGACCGCATTCCTGACATTATACAGAGAAACCTCTTGTTTCAGACAGCTCTGTCCCCACCTGACAGCTGTAAATCACATGAAGCAATGCATGACGAATCGAGCTGTGGGGCTGCTGTGTGTTGCTAGAGTGTCCAATGCAGTCTATATAGGGTTAATGACAAACTATAATCTCGCTATATCTCTAACTAATCAGAAAACAACTTTCCACTAGCATTCTAAACATATCCGCTTTATTCATCATTACCTGTTTTGTTTAAAACTTAAACCATTCTCACACGTGTCTAATTGTACAGGGGCATCCATGAAAATGGCTTGACCAAATAAATGTTTGTATGTGTGCACAAGTGTTGAGCGGTTACCTTCCAGCGTTCATGTTTCTGAAAAATGAAAAAAAATCTGAGTATCCACTCTTCAAACTGTGTCTACAACACTGTATAATTAAACCACATGTTTTTCCTAACTGCATGGAGCAGTGTCTTTAAATGGTGTCCACGATGTTCCCCCTATCCTGACTGTTTTCCTTCTGTCTGACAAGATGCCAGTGCGTCCACCAACCAAGGGTGAAGAAAAAAACATCTTTATTGCTGGTGTTCATCGCATCACAGCAGGCAGTTGGGTGATTCCTTAAAACACATAAAGCAGATTCTGATTGAACAGCAAGAATCCTTAAATTGAATGTACGTCATGTTCATTTCATGAATGTGTTTTATATCATGCCTCCAGGTTGTATCATAAAATAAGTTTGCATAAGGTTTTCAAAATATTTTTTCTGTTTTTTTTTAAAATTAAAAATAAAAGTGATTCTATCACAGGTATACCTTTTAACATAATTGTTTATATGATTCTAAACGGATATTCTTTAGAACATTTAGAACAGTCAAATCTCACACATCCTGTTATTAAGAGTTGTCTTTGCACATCTGTTTTAGTGGTTAGTGTTAAACTGTGGCAACCCCTTAACACCTAGACACTATTCTAAGATTTACTGACATATAGAGCAGACTCTGAGTTCTTTTCAGCGTCAAACCTCTTTTATTAATTTGTGTTGGACATCTGATTGTGTAGCAAGGAAACTCAAGAAGTAGACATTCCATCCTACAGTAAGTGTTTCTGTTTACTTTTAGTTTAAACAAGGTTTTAATTGTTGTTGTTGTTAAACAGTTTGCTTTAGATCCAAACTTTACACGCACAAAGTATACGTTGAATCACCTTTTCTTCATTTTATCCTCACCATTTTCTTATGTTTTGTTTTTGAGTGTCTATTGAATATACTAGGCTATATTTTCTTACACAAAGCAACTGAGCAATAGAGGTCTTCTCTGCAAGGATATGAAGTAAATAGCTTTATATATATATATATATTTTTTCATACTCAGATTGCACAGGTTGCGTGCTGGATTGTGTACTACAGGTAAGTGGTAAATGTTGTTAAATTTAGGAAACTTTTAAAAATATATCCTTAAAATAAACCTAAAAAGTGGCTAAAGCATGCAAGAAAAATGGTCAACTTGTGCAGACAATGCATCATCTGAAGCGCTGTGAATTGACTTCAAATGAACAAAACATGCTGTATAGTGCTCTCAAGATAGAGATGCTCCGGTTTCAGCTCTTAGAGCGTTCCTGATTTAAAAGTTTATTTATCATATTCAGCCAAATGCTTGTGTTTTCATCTTTTCTTGACTGCTCTATAAGTACTTTCAAACATACATTGCATTTTAATTTGCCTTCACCTTGTCTTTCAGTGATGTAGACTTGCATCGGCATATGAAGGTAAGTCCACATGCATTACCCATTCCAAATCTCACATGTCTTAATGAACAGATTTACCTTAAGAGCAAATGATTAAATCCTAATACCAAACTACGATATACAACGTGAATGCAACATCTATCTCGCGCTAACAACAATTTTGCTCAAGACTTTTTGACTTACCATACCAGTCATACCATACCAGTGTTTATGATTCAGACATAATGTGTCTAGTTTTAGAGGAGTTTCATGACTTGTGTTGATTTTCCAATGTTCTGATTTAGTTGTTGGAGACACATTATGTCTGAATCATAAACACTGGTATGGTATGACTAGGCCTGTTTCAGGAAACAATTGACGATTTAAAATCTGAACAGATGAAAAATGCACACTGCATTATAAGAACATAGTTACATTTTGATAGAATTTAAATTTAAAATGTATCTTTTTGATATGCCAATATAATGTTTTACAAAAATAGCTCATGCATACTAATAATACAGAACAATTAATATTCATACTTTCACGGAAAAAGGGAATCACACGCAACGATAAAAAGCTGACATAACTCCTGTAACCTAATTACATGTAGCAGTTTTCATATGCGTATAATGCAAGCAAATAATATCAGTAGTAATAGCAAATAATAGTAAGACTTTTAAATGTTTCAACTATTCCATGTATGTACGACAGGTTTTTTGCCAGATCAACTTCACTTTCTTTTTCAAGGAAGAAATAACCTACAGTAAATGCTGTGTTTAGTAAAAATACACCTATACTGTAAACTACACATTATCAGCCTTACAGTATATTCAACTCACAGGGCCTGAATACACATTTTGTGAAAAACTGGTGACAATGTACAAGAATAAATATCACATACACGAATAACAAAAATAATAGATAGGTAATAAAATAGGAAAATTAAGAAGAAGTAGATTTTGGATGTAAAATCTGTTTTTTATTAAATCAAAGCAAACATACAAGAACCCAAGAACATGACCTCAAACAAACTAATAACAATGAGATCTCGTGCGAAAAATGAGACAACGATACATGACGATACTGTCGTCACAGGGATCCTATTCCTTCTATTGTCCATTCTCCCGGAAAAGCAAGGCAAAGGCGAAAGAGCCCGCCCACGAGCCAACCGACGAGCGAGACCCGCTTACCATCAAGATTGTGCGCGCTGTGTCAGGATGGGCTGCGCTGCAGCTCGTTACTCTTCCGATAGCGAAGTTTGTGTGTCTATTTGTTCAAGGCATTTCGGAGATGATATTATATAAACGGTGCATTTAACGCTGGATTTAGAGATCCTTTGAAACTGATAGATGGCGCGGCCCCAGTGCTAAAAGATGCCTGACATGAACTGCGGTAAGTCAAACTAAGTCATAAATCTGTGTTTTCTTGACAATCGGCGCGTACGTGCATAATGTAGGAACACGAAGGGATTAATGTGATGATTAGGGCTGCAGCTATCGATTCTTTTACTAATCGAGTATTCTACTGATTATTCCACCGATTAATCGGGTATTCGGATAATAAGTACTTTTTCTTTATTAAAAAGCAATACTAAATATACAAGAGAAAATAAGACAGGTCTCTTAAAATGAGTAAAACAACTAATTTGTTTCCTTTTTAGAACAATTAAAGTTTTTATTGCTGAGATTGCATACATTAATATCTGTGAAAACTAAACCCATTTAGTACATTCCATTGCCATATTAAATTAAAAAATGCAATATAATACAAATATATATATATATAATAAACATGTATAAAAAAGAAAGAAAGAATAATTTCAAAGGTAAACAACTAACTTCAGCTTATGCATGATGCATTTAGTTTATATAAATTAGTTTTAGTTTCTTTTTTTAACTATTAAATAGTAATGTATAGCCTATGACTTTTATTTTGGCAGGTTGTCGGAAGACGATTATTTTTTAGTACGTCTGTTTCTTCACTCAAACAATAACATGTTCGTGAAATAAACTCTCAGAGCAACTCTGGAGGTGAAGTTCATGTCCTCATTCAGCGCAGACGCAGACAAATTCATGAGCATCACGTGTGTAGCATGTTAAACTGTGCAGTTCATTCACTCAGACACGCAGACCAGTCAGATGACGTGTAAATAACAGGATTCGGTGTCCACTAGTCCGCATCTAGTTTGATGGACTCAATGCAGCCGGAAAACAAGTTTCGCTCGCAAAATAGACTAAAACTAAGTAAAATAGCAGTTCACCATTTCAATAAGCGATCACTTATTCATCAGCATGAGCCATACGTGTGAGCGTGTGAACAGACTCAAATGCGTGTGTCTCACGGTGAATGCGTGAGACTTGAGAGCCCTGTAACATGAATAGAGTTTAGCGGGCTGTGCATCAGTAATAACGGTCCGTGGGGAAACGCAGCGCTCCGTGTGTACTGTACTTAAATGGATTAAACAAAGCTTCGAGGCAAAAAAAATTTTGCCTCAATGATTTTTTGTATTCGAATTACTAGAGGAATCGTTTCAGCCCTAGTGATGATGTGTTGTGTGCTCGTGCTGTAGTTCCATCCCACTCTACCCACTAGACCCACCTATAGCAGCTTGTGTTTTTCCGGAAATAATCGCACAGCTGTATCTGTCTTTTGTAAATTTGATCAAACTAAACACTCTTCGAAGATACGACGTATGCAATACTACTGTATAGGCACTCAAGATTAATATGAGATAGGCAGAAACTGAGTGTGTTGCCCGATCTTTAATGCGCAGCTAGCCTATTTTTGACGGACGCCATGTCCAAGCCGCACAGTTCTATGTCAAAATAAATGTCCTTGTGCAGACTTCCGTACGTATTTCACATTGCATCCTTGGAAGGAGACCCGAAATGCACGACAAGAGGTTTATCCTCAAACAAAATCTTATTTTGTTAGGTTATTTTGTAATAAAATAATTGTTTTTTAAGTGGAGCAAAACATAAGGGAACAAAGAATGACATAGCAATAAGCACTACAAAAACTGCACAAACCTAACCATTTTTTTTTCTTACTTTCCCATGGTATAACCCCTAAAACACGAAAAATTCAGAAAAACAACGTCGGACTAGAAAATCACGTGGTCTCACGAATTCAGCCGATTCGCTTTTGAGACGCTCCTGGTGTTGAGGACGGAACAACATCTCGCCGGTTAGCTTTAGTGAGACATGTATGAAACCAACATGTGTGGATGACTCAAAGCCGTGAATACGCAGAAAGCCATAAATATTAGAACAACGTTTCAAAACCTTATATAAAACATAAGTGTAAAGCCTGACAACTTCGTACCGACTAAAACGCATATGTTAAAATGATAAAAATGTAAAAAATTTAAGATGTGTAAAAATGTTTTATGGATATGTAAGTCAAAAAGTCTTGAGCAAAATTGTTGTTAGCGCGAGATAGATGTTGCATTCACGTTGTATATCGTAGTTTGGTATTAGGATTTAATCATTTGCTCATAAGGTAAATCTGTTCATTAAGACAAATAGGGTATCAACTAAATTACGACTTCCGAAGCACTGGTCTATAGCGGACATGCAGTTTAAGAAGTGTATCTTTATGTCTGTCATTTGCTGACATGTGAGATTTGGAATGGGTAATGCATGTGGACTTACCTTCATATGCCGATGCAAGTCTACATCACTGAAAGACAAGGTGAAGGCAAATTAAAATGCAATGTATGTTTGAAAGTACTTATAGAGCAGTCAAGAAAAGATGAAAACACAAGCATTTGGCTGAATATGATAAATAAACTTTTAAATCAGGAACGCTCTAAGAGCTGAAACCGGAGCATCTCTATCTTGAGAGCACTATACAGCATGTTTTGCTCATTAGAAGTCAATTCACAGCGCTTCAGATGATGTATTGTCTGCACAAGTTGACCATTTTTCTTGCATGCTTTAGCCACTTTTTAGGTTTATTTTAAGGATATATTTTTAAAAGTTTCCTAAATTTAACTACATTTTACCACTTACCTGTAGTACACAATCCAGCACGCAACCTGTGCAATCTGAGTATGAAAAAAAAAAAATATATAAAGCTATTTACTTCATATCCTTGCAAAGAAGACCTCTATTGCTCAGTTGCTTTGTGTAAGAAAATATAGCCTAGTATATTCAATAGACACTCAAAAACAAAACATAAGAAAATGGTGAGGATAAAAAGAAGAAAAGGTGATTCAACGTATACTTTGTGCATGTAAAGTTTGGATCTAAAGCAAACTGTTTAACAACAACAACAATTAAAACCTTGTTTAAACTAAAAGTAAACAGAAACACTTACTGTAGGATGGAATGTCTACTTCTTGAGTTTCCTTGCTACACAATCAGATGTCCAACACAAATTAATAAAAGAGGTTTGACGCTGAAAAGAACTCAGAGTCTGCTCTATATGTCAGTAAATCTTAGAATAGTGTCTAGGTGTTAAGGGGTTGCCACAGTTTAACACTAACCACTAAAACAGATGTGCAAAGACAACTCTTAATAACAGGATGTGTGAGATTTGACTGTTCTAAATGTTCTAAAGAATATCAGTTTAGAATCATATAAACAATTATGTTATAAGGTATACCTTTGATAGAATCACTTTTATTTTTAATCTAAAAAAAACAAAACAAACAAAAAACAGAAAAAATATTTTGAAAACCTTATGCAGACTTATTTTATGATACAACCTGGAGGCATGATATAAAACACATTCATGAAATGAACATGACGTACATTCAATTTACGGATTCTTGCTGTTCAATCAAAATCTGCTTTGTGTTTTAAGGAATCACCCAACTGCCTGCTGTGATGCTATGAACACCAGCAATAAAGATGTGTTTTTCTTCACCCTTGGTTGGTGGACGCACTCGCATCTCCTCAGACAGAAGGAAAACAGTCAGGATAGGGGGAACATCATGGACACCATTAAAAGACACTGCTCCATGCAGTTAGGAAAACATGTGGTTTAATTATACAGTGTTGTAGACACAGTTTGAAGAGTGGATACTCAGATTTTTTTTCATTTTTCAGAAACATGAACGCTGGAAGGTAACCGCTCAACACTTGTGCACACATACAAACATTTATTTGGTCAAGCCATTTTCATGGATGCCCCTGTACAATTAGACACGTGTGAGAATGGTTTAAGTTTTAAACAAAACAGGTAATGATGAATAAAGCGGATATGTTTAGAATGCTAGTGGAAAGTTGTTTTCTGATTAGTTAGAGATATAGCGAGATTATAGTTTGTCATTAACATTATATAGATTGCATTGGACACTCTAGCAACACACAGGAGCCCCACAGCTCGATTCGTCATGCATTGCTTCATGTGATTTACAGCTGTCAGGTGGGGACAGAGCTGTCTGAAACAAGAGGTTTCTCTGTATAATGTCAGGAATGCGGTCTTTCCTCCAACGTAAGTTTTACCACAGCTTTATCACATCCACTAAATATATATATTGAATGCGTTACTTATTCATTCGTTTATTTACTTACTTATTCATTGCTTTATTCATGTATTTACTTATTCATTATTTATTTAATCACTTATATAACCAATTCTTTATTTATTCGCCGCTTTATTTACTTATTCATTGCTTTATTCATGTATTTACTTATTCATTATTTATTTAATCACTTATATAACCAATTCTTTATTTATTCACCGCTTTATTTACTTATTCGTTGCTTTATTCATGTATTTACTTATTCATTATTTATTTAATCACTTATATAACCAATTCTTTATTTATTCACCGCTTTTTTTACTTATTTGTTGCTTTATTCATGTATTTAATTAATCATTTCTTTATTTAATCACTCGTTGCTTTATTTATTCACGCATAAGATGCGTGTCAACCTCATAAAAACATGTCCAAACATGATCTCCAGAAAAGGGAGAAAAATGTTCGGTAAACATACGGGACAAAAGTTCAACTTGAGACGTGGACAATCACTCACAACGTGGACAGATACTGCCAAAGGGCAAAAGCTAACCGCGACGTGGGCGGTACCACACTAAGGGGGCGGATACGGTCAAAGGTTAACGCAAAGGGGAAGGCCCCCTCGCAACGTGGGTGGTCCGGAAGTAATTCAACACCCCCAACCCCCCTCCGCAAAGGTCAATGACCCCATCAATCATACCTGTCAATCATTTTGACACTATGACCCGCATATATACTACTCAGGGGGAAAGTCCAAACAAGGGCAAAACTGGGGAACACAAGAGTCTGAACAAGTCCACAAAAGACACGGACTGGATGCCAGGTGACACGGACTGGATGCCGGCTGACACGGACTGGATGGCCGACAGGATAGGACCTGGAAGCCAGCATTGTGGCCGGTCCTGGACTGGGTGCCGGCGCTGCTGGACCGGACAGGAACTGGATACAGGCTGACACGGACTGGATGCCGGCTGACACAGACTGGATAGCCGACTGGATCGGACCTGGAAGCCAGCGCTGTGGCTGGGTGCCGGCTTTTACAACCCCTGGTTGCTTGTATGCTTGTGTTTGAGTGTGTGTTGCAGGAATGGAGGCCATTCATTGGCTAATAGGTAGCTACTTCTGATTGGTGTGGCTGTTTTAGGGAGGGCATTAAAAGCCTGTCCTCTCCATTCATTGTTAGCTTGCTAGCCGGCTAGCAGCTTGCTCTTTTATTGTTTTGGGCCTGTTTTTGTTATGTTTTGTTGATTGTAAGTTAGGCACCCTGTGCTTGTGATCAATATGAGAAACTTTACACAGTTTTAATTGTCTTGTTTTTCTTTGGGACAGTAGGACTCAGAAGCCATTTTTTTATTGTTCCCCTTCTTATTACTTGTTTATGTGGGTAAGGGAGGAAGGGAAGTGTTTGTGTGAAAAACCATCGTAATCTTTTTTTTTTTATAGGTTATGTAGAGGGAGTGGGGTTTAAGTTGTGGGGTTTTGTTTGTTGTTTTGGCGTTGTTCCCATATTATCAGTCTGAAAGTTGTTCCCATATTATTTGTTTTCAATACACATTTGTCATGATGAATTTTGGGTCTGAGGCATCTTTTCTGTTGCGGCATGGCCCTAGACGGGCCGTAACAGAATTGGGGGCTCGTCTTATAAAATATTTTGTACTTTTTCATTGCCTTTTAAAACAAGTTTGATGCTTTCGATTTTTGTATTTTTCGTGATGTGTTTTCTTTGACTGGCGGTTTTCTTTAAGTGTGGGAGGAGTTACAGCTGTTATGTTGTCTAAATTTGAGTTGCACGAATTTACTTGTGCACCAACATTAGAGAAATTTAATAAATGTCGTAAGGATGATTTAATATTGATTGTGGAGTTTTTTGATGTGTCCTTTGATGTGAGATTAAAGAGGCGTTGAAAATGGAGTTGGTTAAAAAGAAGGTTTTACCTGATGAGAGCGAGGTCTCGGGTGTTTCAACTGTTTCGGCGATTTCTGAGGAATTAGACGCTGCGGAGGCAGAGTCTGGATCCGTGAAACCGATTAGCATAGATCCCATTGATCAACCTCTGCTATTTGGTCCTCGGTTGGAGATACGGCTAAAAGAACTTGAGTTTGAACTGAGTCGTCAACAGTATCAGAACCAGAGGGCTGTTCCATAAAACAAGATTATGAAATAAGCCAGGCTTATTTTGGTAAGTCAGATTTATTGTCAGTCGATTCGGTTTCATAAAGCAAACTTAAAATAGTTAGAACTCAGTTACTATGGCAACTTATGCTGGGAAATTAGCCTGGTCCGGGGCAGGCTAACTGTCAGGCTAAGCCTTAGTTGTTGTTTAACTAGAGATCATGTGATGATATTACCACTGATTCTCTGTCATGATGCAATATTACATCACTTTAATGAACATTATAAATAAATATTTAAAGAAATCATTTAAGTAAATTATAGAACCCAATAATAAATGAATTTATTGTCTTTTGTCATACATCTGTGTTAGATTATATCGATTTGATGTACTGTAAATGTTTAAACTAATGTCAATAAAGTTTTAATTTAAACATTCCCCAATAAATTGGTAATAGCTATAACAATTTCAAACAATTATATTGGCCAAAAAGATGTAAATCCAAACAATCTACAGTGACCTACAGTTTAAAAAAATGACAAGGTAAAATGGGATGCCTTGTGTGTGTTGTATATTGTCTGCCTGATGAGAGTGAGACTGCCAATGATAGTTGCAGAGAAAGACTGATGGGGCAATAAGCTGATTTTTGATGACAATTAAACAGACAGAGTTATAATTTTTTGTAGCCTTAAAAGGATCCCTGGGTATAGAGCGATGTATGGCTTAATATATGAACAATGGCATTGACTTTATAATTATGAAATGAAAAAAAAAAACAGTGTAACTGTCATAGTATTCATGAACTTTGAAAAAATATATTTACTTGGAGGCCGCCATTTTTTGCGTCAGAATCCGTGATGTCAAATGGTTGCGACCTAAACCTGTTCTCTTTCGCAACAGCGAAGCACACACGTTTTCCATATATAACAGTAAAATATGACACGTAAAACATAAGATCAGATATACAAACACACAGGGACAGTAGGTGGCGGTATGTCCTCTTGACACAAGCCAGCCTGCCAGCCATAAAAGAAGTAGGCGTTCAGTATTAGATGTTCAAGGTGAGCGTGCATTGAATCATAGCTTTAACTACCGCCTTTGAGACATTTAAGACATCAGCATCCACCATAATCGTATACTTTATACATTATGAGAATATACTGATAAACACAATAATAATGCTTGCAGTTTGGTTATTTATTCTGTATTAGAGCACACGTGAATATTATCCCCCGTCAGCTAATGACCGAGGGAGAGAAGACAATAACGTTAGGCTACAGATGTTGATAAATCAACATCAAAAAGTCAAAATCTGGATAAAATGCATTGTAAAATGTAAAACATTGTGTATATGATAAATTCGAAATGATTTTGGTTATTAATATGCATGTTTCTGTTGTTTCTGACAAACAATATTAAAATGTAGGAAAATACACCAAACAGCGTCTTTATTTTCTTTCTTTCTTCTTTTAGCATTATATAAAAGGAGGAGCGACAACAGTAAAGTACGAGAGAGAACCAGGCCTGGACTTTACGTTATGTTTATTATGTGTTATTATGTGATTTTACTTTCGTTTTGTTGTTTGTTTAGTTTATTAAAGTTTTGTTGTTCAACGTTCGCCGGTTCCCTCCTCCTTCTCCCTTGCTGTGAACATTGTTACACACACACACACACGCACGCACGCACGCACGCACACACACACACACACACGCACACACACACACACACACACACATATATATTATCCTACAGAACCTTATATTTACTGAAGAACTGATTAGTGTGTCGGTTTTAGATTACGGACAGATTACGTCATCGAAAAAGAACATGGCGGCCTCCTGAGGTTAAAATGAGTACTACATTTAGGGGTTTTTTAAGAACTGAAAATATTTGATGTGTTTCTAACGACAAATGCTAGTAGTGTAAGGCTATTACAACGCATTAAGCCATACATCTCTATACACCGGGTTCCCTTTAAATTTTTTACTTTTCCTTCAGTTTAATAAAATTATTTTATTGCAGGCTATAGCTGCTTGCTGCAACGAAAGCATACTATTAAAGGGGTCATTTTACGCGGCTAAAATGAATATTATTGTTTGCTTTAGATGTATTACAATGTGTATACACGATTTAAGGTTAAAAAGCGCTGTATTTTCCACATACCGTGCATGTTTGTATCTCCTCTTAGCCCCGCCTCTCTGAAACGCGAGGATATTTTACAAAGCTCATCGCTCTGAAAAGCGAGGTGTGCTATGATTGGCCAGTTCTCTACTGCGTAGTGATTGGTGGAATACTGCAATTGTGTGACGGAAATGTAACGCCTCTTACCATATTCAGAACATCAGGTT
>NC_079895.1:14740983-14753743 GCF_024868665.1 Triplophysa rosa
AGATACACATGCGTAAACAGTTTCACATGAATTAAACCTAATTTACGTACACAAAGTATAAATATACATTTAAAAAAAGCTATTCACGTGCGTAAAACAAAACTATTTTCTCATAAAGTACGTTTCGCAAACATACGAATGTGCACAAATATTTCGAAAGTTTAAAATGAACACGTTTATCGTGTTATGTGAATATGCAAATCGTCACTCACGTGAAAATCGCCTTGGATGTGTGTGTGTGTGTGTGTGTGTGTGTGTGTGTGTGTGTTTTGAGACTCTCCTGGCAGCGCAACCCCTCCCACGTGGGTTGTTGTATACTTTAGCCAATCAGATTCCACCTTACCATTCAACCAATCATAAACGCGGAGAGCACAGGACTCAAGGGAAACGGATCTGCGCACCTTTTGCGCAGTTTGACTCACTTCATGTGTTGCCAATTTAGTGATTTTCAGCCCCCTTTAGCGAGATATTTTCCAAAAGGCGGCTAGCTACAAATCTATGCACCCATACAAAACAATGTTTCCAAGAACTAGTCATTTATTGTCCTTGTTTGCCCTTGTTCATTTAAAACATACATTGTATAGACATACAAACATGAACACATCTCAAACAGGCACAGTTTGTTACCCAGACGGATTTTAGCAGTTCAGTGGAAGTGACTGCTGGTTGTGTAGTTTTAAGTGGTCATGTTCACTCACTATTTCATACTTTTTTCTACTAAATAAGTTAATAAAAACATATTTATTGTGTGGTTGTGTTATGCAGAGATGGCAAAAGTACACACATCCTTTACTTAAGTAGAAGTACAGATACTCATGTTTAAAAGTACTCAAGTAAAAGTTGAAGTACTGACTAAACTTGTTTACTCAAGTAAAAGTATAAAGTATGGGCTCTAAAATGTACTTAAGTAAAAAGTAACCAATACGACTACCTGTTTTAGAGTCACGCTCGTACCTCACAACTGAACTACCATTATGTAGAACACAAGCATAAAAAAGACTGATGGAATAAATCTATTTGCCACTACCTAGGTAGTGGAAAAAAACACAAATTTATAATACAATTATGATGTAAGATAAGAGTGTAAAGGACAAGCGTATTGATAATAATTGTGACAGAATTCCCTTTGTCTCAAGTTCTCAACCATAATTTTAGCTATTCTTTGTGTTGCCTTCCGCCTCGGTCCGTGGCAGCTTCTTAGACTAGTAGCCTATGTCTGCGATGCGTAATAGCCAGGTAATGACTGTTTGGTACTGTGATTGTCAAAACATTTTATAACAGAATTTCACTGCTTTCAATTTTAGATTAACTGTCCCTTTAAATTTTAAGCACAGACCATTCATGGACATATCATTATACAAAGGTTGTAGACACTTGGGAGATCTTTTCAAAAAGAGAAAACTTGGAAAAGATTAGGCAAGTGAATTTACTTGGTAACCATTACTGTTTTTCTCGATTGGTTAAACACATTTCTTGAAATTATGCCTCGCTTTAAAATATTAATATTAATATTATGTTTAGCCTCTTACATTGTACGTCACACTCGTTCAACATTAAAACTGATGTGTTGCTAGATTAGGTGGATGATTTCCAGCCTAAAGGCTCACTAAAACCTACTCACTCCAACAAAAACCAGCCCAAAATTTTAACTTCCAAAATAATGTGATAGTATTTTATTGCAATGTAAATCAACGTTGATAAGGATCGTTTTTTATTACCTTATAATTTTAATCATGACAAGATGAAAAAATATAACAAAAATAAGGAAAATAGATCAAACAGATCAAACAAGGCAAATGCATTAAGAAAATTAGAAAATAAGACTAATAGGATATGTCCAGAAACCACTTCAAATGGCAATCAGGAAATAAGCGCATTTTTGTGCAAAAGTGCCCACTATAATTAGTTCACCGAAAGCAACGCAATGAGCAGGTATTTTTCACTCGTTCATGAACTTAACGCACACACCACGATGACAAAAAACATGCAATTCATACATACTAATGAACAACAGCAACAATAATGCTCTTAACTTAACGAGCTGCCTTAACTTCTGACAGAACTACAGTACATCTTTCGTGAAGTATATGTTTGTAGAACATGCGAATAGCTAAATTGTCATGGCTCTGCTTCATTTAGTCATGTTTTTCTTGGTCCTGTAGCAGAGCCATGACAAAGTCTTTGGTTATGTGTGGAGAGAAACATATTATTGTCCTTTTGACAATAATATGCGTTCTCTCCAGTGTCTCGTCATTGGCCCCGCTCCTCTCGTTTCCTTGTGATCTTTCCCTGAGTGTTTGATTACCCACACCTGCCCTGTGTCGTTATCCCTCGTTTGTGTTCCCTTTAAATACCCTCTTGTTTCTTTGTATTGTGCTCGTGGATTGTACTGTGTTCTCTGCATGTGTATGTGCCTTGTCTGTGTATGCAAGTGTTTCGTCCTGCAATCTTCATCACAGTAAGTCTAGTCAGTGTCAGTGTCAGTGTCAGTGTCAGTGTCAGTGTTAGTCTTTGACTCAACTCAACTCAACTTTATTTATATAGCGCTGTAACAATGTTCAATATACACAGGAAGGAAGAGGCTGGGATCGGAGTTACTACCACTGGAAACTTTATTTCCGTGCTCGTCGTCACTCGACGTTGCGCCACATGCGCTCACAAACATAAACAAAAAAACAGTCTAAATAACTGGAGAACTTTCTTGAGTCCGTCTTTCTCCCGACGTCCTCCTCAGCACTCTGTGGTAGCGTCCGTCTCTCTCCTCCTTTGCTCTGCTGCCTTGCTGGTTTTTAAGCCTCCCCACGCCAGTTACTGGAATAGGACACAGGTGTTCGTCATTTGCACTACCCCACTCACTTACCGCTTGTCTCCCAACTCTCTCTCCCGCTGCTGTCCTCGCTGAACCACGCCCCCCTTGCCACATACCCCCACCGCCCGACTCAGGCCGGGGAGCCATCCGGCCTGCAGCCCCCCCCCCTTGCCTGGAGAGGAAGTCGGCCACCGCCATCTGTGCACCCGGCCTGTGGACCACCTTGAATTTGAATGGTTGCAAGGCAATATACCAACGAGTGATCCGCGCGTTGGTATCCTTCATGCGATGGAGCCATTGGAGGGGAGCGTGATCCGAACAGAGGGTGAATTCCCGCCCCAGGAGATAATATCTGAGGGTGAGGACAGCCCATCTGATGGCCAAACACTCCTTCTCTATGGTGCTGTACTTAGCTTCCCTCTTAGAGAGCTTCCGGCTAATGTACAGCACCGGCCGTTCCTCACCCCCCATCTCCTGTGACAGGACTGCACCCAGCCCTCTGTCCGATGCGTCAGTCTGCAGCAAAAAAGGGAGAGAAAAATTAGGAGAGTGTAATAGCGGCCCGCCGCACAGAGCAGCCTTCACTTGGGTAAAGGCCTGCTGGCACTGCTCCGTCCACTGGACCGGATCTGGCGCTTCCTTTTTAGTGAGATCAGTCAGCGGGCTGGTGAGCTCCGAATATTTGGGCACGAACCGTCTATAATACCCCGCCAGCCCCAGGAACTGTCTCACCTCCTTTTTGGACTTAGGTCTCGGGCAGGTTGCAACCGCTGCAGTCTTATTAATTTGGGGACGCACCTGCCCATGACCTAAGTGGAAGCCCAGATACCTGACCTCCACCCGCCCAATTGCACACTTCCTCGGATTGGCGGTGAGGCCGGCCCCCCTCAGTGACCTCAGGACCGCTCTCAGATGCTCCATATGCCGCTGCCAGTCATTACTATAGATAATGATATCATCCAGATAGGCAGCGGCATACGTTGCGTGAGGCCGGAGGATACGGTCCATGAGGCGCTGGAAGGTGGCCGGAGCCCCAAACAATCCGAACGGAAGAGTCACGAATTGGTGTTATATCCCGGGAGTGATTGTGGTGTTTCTGAGCTGTCTCGTATGGTGCTGGGATAGGGTGTAATTTGCAGAGGTATGTTTGTTAAAGATCAGGTCGAATAGATATGATGCGGTGCTCATTACAGGTTGAATATGTTAACGGTCGAGAATTGGTTTGGTGTGTAATGTTGTATCATGTAGCTTTGTCGTGCGGTTATATTTGTGATTTTGACCTGACATGACTACGTGAGAAGGCCAGATCCTGGACCTCACCGCCCAGATGAAGTTGGCAGTTTCTCGGATGTGTGTGGTGAGGCGGTTCCGGCGATTCAGTGACATCAGAGTACCGTCGGTCATATGCTCGCTATGAGCCGCTGCTAGTTGATGGGGTTATTAGATAGGTCATGATTATCAATTATCCAGATACGGAGAGGTCATACGATGTCGGTGGACGCGGAGTGATACGTGCTGGTGGAGATAGCGCTGGCAGGTGGCTTTGGTCAGTGTCAAGTCAATGGGAAGGAAGAGTCCGATTGTGTAAATCACACGGGTGGCTGGTAGAGGCGATTTCTCTTGGCATGCTGTGACCGATACGTGAACAACGAGATTTGCGCAGTACTTTCGTGGTATGTTACGGGCGTCGTAATCGGGTGAGCGGATGGGCTCAGCGATCTAAGATGCGGGATTCGCTGGATGGTCGGTTGAAGTTTCGACTGCGTTATGTTGGCGATAATGGACGCGCGACCGGGGACGACGGTCGCTGGGTTTAGACACTTAACTAATCGGGCTCTGATGCGGTGCGCATATCTCGGTATGTTGAGTTCATGTAGTAGGGGTGTCCTAAATCCCGCATGGCTGGCTAATTTACCGCTGAAGCATGTTTGTCTGGTGTTCGGTATAGCAATGCCGGTAGTGTGGGCTCTGGCGTACTTATGTGGGTCGGTACTGGCATAGGTTGGTCTCGATATGGTGCTGAAGATGAGGTTGTCGATTTAGGCAGGGGGGACTATTTTCGAAGACTCGGCTTGTCATGGCGTGGCTTAGGTGAGTGTAGCTGGGGTGCAGAGGTGGTGTCTCCCGGGTCGGGCAAGAATCTTCGGGTTTATTTTTTTACATTTCTCTGGCAGAGATCTCGGGCTGTGAGTCCCACTGTTCGCTCAGTATTTGCTTCGGCTTTCATATGGTTTTGCGTGAACTGGTCTACGGGCCATGCACTTTTTTAGTGGAGATTAAGTCGTAAATTTTGAGACGTGCTATGCCTCGTTGAAGTGATTGAGTGGTGACGACTCAAATAATAAGCTACCAAATTGGGTGATGACTCGTTAATAGGTCTTGCGCTTTGAAGTACTTTCGTAAGAGCTGGGTTTGAGGATTTGGGTTAGCAATTTAGGGTTCTTTCTCGTACCCAAGGGGAGATTGTTGATAGTTTGTTGGTGGGTGCCGTGTTACAATTCGATTGCATAGTGCCGCAATTGTTTTATATCAAATCTGGATTTGTTTGGTCAGCGGACATGTACAATTGGTACTATGCAGATGTCTGATCTAAGTTTGGAGTTTTTTGACTCTGTAGGTGCAGTACTCAACTGCATCTCGTTATATATGTGTATGTATCTGGTTGCCGTATCTCCTGAAGCTTTTTTTGAGCTCTGTGGGGTAGTGACGCGCACATGATTCCAGGCGTTCGAGGCTCCAGACAGGGCAGAATATCGAGAGTGGGCTAGAAGTTGTTGGAACCCAGTGATTGTTTGTGGGCTGTCAGAGTACGTCGAATAGAAGAGGGGTTCCAACCACTTATCCCAATTTTTGGCGTCTTCGTGAACGAACTTACGAATCATGGTTTTCAATGTGCGATTAAATCGTTCCACCAGCCCGTCCGTTTGTGGGTGAAAGACACTGGTGCGAATCGATTTAATGCCCAACAATTCGTATAGTTCGCGCAGCGTGCGTGACATGAACGCCGTGCCTTGATCTGTGAGGATCTCGCGGGGGATCCCCACCCGGGAGATGATACGAAACAGGGCCTCCGCAACACTCTTTGCCGAGATGCTGCAGAGTGGCACTGCTTCGGGGTATCGTGTTGCATAGTCCACCAAGACCAATGCAAAACGGTGCCCCCTTGCTGATCGCTCTAATGGCCCGATGAGGTCCATGCCAATTCTCTCGAAGGGGACCTGCATCAATGGAAGAGGGCGCAATGGCGCTTTTGGGGTGGCCGGTGGGTTTACCAGCTGACATTCCCGACAAGACGCGCACCACCTGCGCACATTGTCGTGAATGCCCGGCCAAAAAAATCGGGCCATGAGGCGATTTATGGTGTTAGTTTGTCCCAAATGTCCTGCCATAGGATTACTATGAGCCGCCTGGAAAAGCATTTCCCGACGGCTCTTTGGAACTAATAACTGGGTTACATCCTCTTTGGTTTGAGCGTCTTGGGCCACTCGATATAACCGATTGTTCCTGATAGCAAAGTACGGGTAGGAGAGGGGCCGTGCAGGCTGAACAGGCTGCCCGTCGATGGACGCGACCTGCTCGAAAGCCCGTTTCAGCGTCTCATCTTGTGCCTGCTCCAGGGGAAAATCATCGCGGTCAGAGAGAATTAGTCTCTCAATTCCGCTCCTTTCCCCTGAGTCAGCACCCGGCAACGCCGGTTCAGCACTGCCCGTCTGCACGGAACCTCTCCCACCTGGCTTCGTTCTACCCCACGAGACATCCGCACACAGTATCCCCAATAATTTGGAAAAAGCAGGCCAATTTGTACCCAAAATCAACGGATGTCGGAGGTGAGGATTAACCGCCACCTCTACACTATGCTTTTTCCCCCGAAATTTGATTGGCAGCACCGTTAGGGGGTACTTCACCACATCCCCGTGCACACACCGAACCCTAACCTCGCGGCTTTTATCCAATGCCGCGGGCCGAATCAGGCTTTGGTGGATAGAGGTTTGGTTGCAACCCGAGTCCACCAGAGCCTGATATATACCTCCCCCAATACTCACAGGTATCTGGTACCAGCCAGCCGGACCGGGGGCAGCCTGTGGGGCGTCCGGGACCCGGATCATGGTTCCCACCTCCATCAGGGGGCAGCGATTCACGAAATGGTCCGGGTCCCCGCAGCGCCAACAAGCCGGCCCAGGCCTCCCCGCCGCCCCAGCGGCAGGGAATGGAGTGGGTGTCTGGCGTGGGGAGGACGGGGCAGCCGGTGTAAACCTGGAGCCAGGTGTCGAGCTCCCCGTGGGTCGTCCGGTCATGGCTCCTCCTTCGTCGGCTGATCCCGGTCCGTAGCCTCCTCGTCCGCGAGGAGGGCCTCTCAGGGGTCCGGGTGGTCGGGTCCGGGGAGCAGGTACCGGTCTGATTGGTGGTGGTGTGGAGAGAGACGCGGCCGGTAAGGGGTCCCCGACCCCAGGGCACGCGACCATATGATCTTCCGCCAGCTGGATGGCTGACTCCAGCGATGTCGGTCGGTGGCACTGGACCCAGCCCGCCGTTTTCCTGGGCAGGCAGGTCGTAAATTGCTCCAGTACCACCTTATCGATCACTTTCTCAACGTCGCTGCCCTCAGCCATCAGCCATCTGCGGCAGGAGTCCCGGAGCTGTTGAGCTAGGAGATAGGGTCGACCGGTTTCCGCCAACCCCAACGACCGGAATCGCTGGCGGTGTTCCTCAGGGCTCCGGCCGACCCTTTGTAGAATGGCTCTCCTTAGCTCAGCATAGACCAGCAGATTCTCGGGGGGAAGTTGTTGCGCCGCCACCTGTGCCTCTCCGGAGAGGAGCGGTATCAGCCGCAGAGCCCACTGCTCCCTCGGCCACTCGCTGGTCTCCGCTGCTCTTTCATAGAGATCCAGGAAGGCTTCAGGATCATCCTGCGGGCCCATTTTGGTCAGCAACAGGTGTGTAGGTGGTGTCTGCCTGGCGTGTGTCCCCGTCTGAACCCCCTGGTCCATCCAGCTCCGGAACATCTCGCGGTCCTCCTGCTGGGCCTGGACGATGGCCTGGAACCGCCCTTCCTGGTCCTGCCTCAGTTGCAGCAAAGCCTGATGCTGTTCTCGGTGGAGGACCGCGAGTGATGCAATCACTTCCGCAAATGGCGAGGCCGGCGGATTCTGCATTTTGGCCGCGGCGTTCCTACTTCCTTCCTTTCTCCCGGGTTTCGGCACCACTGTAACAATGTTCAATATACACAGGAAGGAAGAGGCTGGGATCGGAGTTACTACCACTGGAAACTTTATTTCCGTGCTCGTCGTCACTCGACGTTGCGCCACATGCGCTCACAAACATCAAACAAAAAACAGTCTAAATCAACTGGAGAACTTTCTGAGTCCTCTTTCTCCCGACGTCCTCCTCAGCACTCTGTGGTAGCGTCCGTCTCTCTCCTTCCCTTTGCTCTGCTGCCTTGCTGGTTTTTAAGCCTCCCCACGCCAGTTACTGGAATAGGACACAGGTGTTCGTCATTTGCACTCACCCCACTCACTTACCGCTTGTCTCCCAACTCTCTCTCCCGCTTGCTGTCCTCGCTGAACCACGCCGCTTGCAATGCGTTTTAATATTGTATTGTTCAAGCAGCTCACAATGGAGATTTGACTACAAGCAAAACAATCAAAGTTGTACCTGCAAAAACAAGAAAAGGTTGAAACACAGAAGACAGACACACCCACACACAAAACACTCCACACACACAACACGCACCAACACACACAGACACAGAGACACACACACACACGGATGCGCATGCACACACACACACACACACACACACACACACACACACACAACACACACACACACGTACGTACACAGACAAGTACGCACACACACACACGCTCAGTGAGAGCACACAATTAGGATAAAGGAGAGAGAAGCACAGGTCAAATATAACAGATAATAAATTCCTATATGCAATATTAATTAAGTAAAACTTAAATTCTAAAGCAGCCCCCCCGGTCAGGCAGATAGTGCAAAAACAGTATGCAAACGGTGGCGAGGAACCCAAAAATCTAATCGAGAAAAAAAACCTCAGGAGAACCCAGGCCCAACCAGGGGATTCCAGTTCCCCTCTGGCAAAAGCTGCTGCCTCTGCACAAGCTTCAGAGAGCTTGCACAACAAGGCTAAATAAAATAAATAAACTTACTAATAAAATAAATTATAGTTTAAGATTATCATTAATAATCTACAAAGTAATAGCATTTGAAATTTTGTGGTGAAGACATGTCAAGAGACCGCGTCCTTCTTTATCCAGCTCTATCATCTCAGCTCTTGTCAGGTCCCCACTTCCCATTCTCCGCTCTACCATCAGGTCAGGCCATGAACTGCATCCTGCTCGCTGTGGTAACCTTGGAACAATGAGACAAGACTGGCTGAGAGTAGAGTACTGTTCTGTACTCTATGATGCAACAAGTACATCAGTTGTGTTTTTGGTTCCGGTTGATCTAACTAATGCAGCCTAAACCCTCTGAAGATTTATATTATGGAAGAGTAGTGTATGCAAGATTAAAAAGATGCGTCTTTAGTCTAGATTTAAACTGACAGAGTGCGTCTGCCTCCCGGACAGTGCAGGGAAGACTATTCCAAAGTTTAGGCGCTAGATAGGAAAAGGATCTACCACCTGCACTTGATTTTGAAATTCTAGGTATTACCAACTGACAGGACGCCTGAGAGCGTAATGCACGTGAAGGACTGTAATACAAAAGGAGTTCATTCAAGTACTGAGGAGCTAAACCATGTAAGGCTTTATAGGTAATAAGCAAGATTTTAAAGTTAACGCGATGCTTTATAGGTAACCAGTGCAAGGTTGACAGAACCGGGCTAATATGTTCATACTTTTTTGTACGTGTAAGAACTCGAGCTGCCGCGTTTTGGACCAATTGGAGTTTTTGTAATAAGCCTGCAGGGCAACCACCTAACAGTGCATTACAGTAATCTAGTCTTGATGTCATGAATGCATGAATTAACTTCTCTGCATCTGAGATTGAGATTGTGTGCCTTCTGTGCAGGCCCAGGCTCCAAACTGACTTTTTTGCGTAACATGTCATCACCCATCGTCGGACGTTTATGCTCAGTTCATTACAGTGGAAGGAAGTGGCGTCACGCCATCCATCTTTTTTACAGTCTATGTTACAGAGCCCATGGAGAGTCACGACTCTGAATACGGGAGCTACGCCGTCAGAGAAGGCGAAATGGGATCATCTTCCGAATCAGGAAGGTCAGTCATTTTGGGTTTACCGCCACCGCTTAGCCGTGATAAAGTGAGCTATTACAAATATTTTAAAATCTGGTCCTTTCGCGCTAAAAAACCCTACCATTCACGAGTCACCACATGATGCGGAATATCACGCTCGAGATCTGAGAACAGTTACTCCGTCTTCTTTGATTTGATTGGTCACCGCTTTGCTCTGTAAACAGTAACTCCCGCCTTCTTACATTTGATTGGCTAGTGGCCACCTCACACAGCGCTTCGGCTTTTAGGCAGACCTATCATTAGGTTGAAAAAGTCACGCAATGACAAGAAATAATATTGATTGTGCATCAAATACAGATTAAAACTAAAGTAACGAGCCTGGTTTGAAAATGTAAGAAGTAAAAGTACAGGTATTTGCGTAAAAATGTAAGAAGTGAAAGTAAAAAGTCGTCAGAAAAATAAATAGTGGAGTAAAGTACTGATACCAGAAAAATCTACTTAAGTACAGTAACGAAGTATTTGTACTTCGTTACTTCCCATCTCTGGTATTATGTTTTAATACAGCTCAGAGAGTAGAGTAGCGAAGCTATGCAAAGGAGCCTTTAGTGCTAACACTAGTGCTCCTTGAGTTCTGTGCTCTCCACGATTATGATTGGTTGAATGGTAAGGTTGAATCTGATTGGCTAAACAGGATGACAACTCAAGTGGGAGGGACAGGGCTGCCAAGAGAGTCTCAAAATACACACATAAATCCAGGGCGATTCACACGTGAGTGACAATTTGCACATTCACATTCAATGATAAACTTGTACATTTCAAACTTTCGAAATATTGGTGCGCAGTTGTACGTCTGTGAATTGTATTAAACATTTGTGAAACATATTTTATGAGGATATAATTTTATTTTACGCACGTGAATTGTTTTTTGTGAATGTATATATATAATTTGTGCACGTGAATTAGATTTTATGCATGTGAAACTGGCTACGCAAGTGTACATCATGTTTTATGTGTGAATAATTAATGAGACTAAAATCGCTCCATACAATTCTGCTCTGATGGTACTTTGATGTCAAACGCTGATCAGTCTGCGCAACACCTCACAAAAGCAAACATAACTAACGTGTTGCTAATAGCTTTGTGGTTCGGTTCGTATGTAGTCAAGACACTTACATACCGGCGTTGAAATTCCTCTGTCAACATTGACAGCTGTTTGTATGGACTTCATATGGTTCATATCCGTAAAAGATTGTTCACACAAATATGACAAGCTAAACATGGCGCATTCACACTGATGCGTCAAAGTTTTCTTCCATCTGCTTTCACCACTGGATACGGTTTTGTAAGTTTGATATATTTAAGCGAGGCAATGCGTTCTGTATCATATGCCGCACAGCACCATAACTTTCAATAAAAACATGACGCTGCTCTGAACTCCTCGCTGTCTGGGTAGCTTGATTCTGAGCATGAGAGGTTACCATAGAAATGTAGTTTGCCGGAGATTAGTGTTGTAAGTCGCGACGCTTGTGCACAGAACTGAAAACACACAACATGAGATATATTATTGATTTATACTGTATATTGTTGTATGATGTTTTTAACGATGAAATGTTGGTGTAGCGGTTTTAGCTAACGTTATTATATTGATGAGCAAAGCTCACCAAATATGGTTCTCCACCAGATCTTTCAAGATCACATCCATGAAATGAGTTATTTAAAACATCAATTTCAGTCAAGGAATTAGTTTAGCTCAAAGGAAAATACGTATAATAATCGTGATCAAATATACATATTTTACGGTCTCTGATTAGTAATATAAAGCATAACAATACTTGTATGCATTCGTCCAGCGAATGCCTCAATGATATTATATACTTTACATTATCTCATGGCCATAAGTAACGTGACTTTATCAAACAGGATTTAGAGCAAAGGTAGCGAATCGAAACACAGTAGAAGGGACCAAGCTTGTGAGCGTGAATACAGAAAACCCATCACAAATGAATATATATGGTTGTTAATTAAACTTTACTCTACATGGTAAACAAAACAATGACGATCGCATAAAACAAACAAATACATGAAACACAAATGTGCTAGGAAGCGAGGAGAGAGAGAGAGAGAGAGAGAGAGAGAGAGAGAGAGAGAGAGAGAGAGAGTGCAAGGCAGCGTTTTCTGAACACCAATAAAAATCATCTTTAAGAGGCACAGACTTAACGCAGCTATTCTATAAATAGAAACGGATACTTGCAAGCTCTGTGCTGGACCGATATCCGTATGCGCGTGTAGAGATGGAATTGTTCAAAAGGTTTCAGAAGGCAGACCTGCAGAAAGTTGTGGGCCTCGTGATCGGCCGCATGGCTTAACCACGTGGCAGCAGAAGTCCATTGTTCCTTCTTTTCTCCCAGTGGGGGGGGAAAGGGCAGTCTCCGAAGAGACACCACGAACCAAGTTTTGGAGGCAGGTTTAGCAGAAGAGAAGAACGGAAGAGGCTTTTCAGAGCAGGCTCGATATTTAACCTCATGAGAGGGCATGCCCACCTGAGTTTGAATCGACCAATCAGAGTTGAGCAGGTAAGAGGCTCTTTGTCCACTCAACAGCTAATTTGCATCTTTATGACCTCCTGGCAACTTTACAAAATACCATTCCAAATTATAACATAATGAAAAGAGAATGTTCTATGGTCACACAATATATGTAAACAAGGAGGAATTGTAAAGACAAACATTTA
>NC_079895.1:14754068-14766206 GCF_024868665.1 Triplophysa rosa
GACAAGGAGTCTATCTGCGGCCAGTACTAGTTCTGATAAGAACCCACCAAATTCTTTAATAAAATCTGTGTGGTGCCCTGGAGGCCTATATACAATAGCTAGAATCAATTTAAAAAGAGTTTTATCTTTAGTATTAGGTGTTGAAACATGAAGAACCATGACTTCAAAAGAATTATATTTAGAGTTCGACTTCTGGGAAATGCTAAGAGAGTTATTGTAAAGTGCTGCGACACCTCCCCCACATGAAGCAGAGAGACTTCTCCCCTCTGCTTTGAAGCTTAGGGGTCGTAAAATATCCCACAGAGAAACAAAAGGGGGTTGATGGCTCTTTCGGTGAGAGCACCAACTCAAGTCCAGTTCAGGACAGGTTGGATCATGATGGCGGGATGACTGGCGGTTCCTATTGGTCCGCAGCATCTCAACATACAGGCAGAGAATGTTCCTCAGTGGTCGGGCATTGTCTCAACTTGGGTACCTTTTCATCTTTTCCATCAGCCCTGCACCTGTTTGCTGGTTCTTGCAACAGGTTGGTTCGGGTGTTTCCTGTCTCCACGGAGATGCACAGCAGCAGTCCTGGATGAAACAGCAGTTGGGATGGCATGATTGGCTTCCATGCAAATGCCTGTAGTGCTGTGTCATGGGGAGTGGCATTGTCTAGCTACCCCCCCCCCCACGTCTCCCGTAGCTGGGGAAAGTTATGATACGCAATCTTGTCACTCACATCACGTTCCTCTTGTGAATCTTGCCGGGTGCAGCATGCTCTCTGTCCTTCACATTTTCTGCAGTGATTGCTGGGCAAAAGCAGGTGTCACACTGCGGTGTCTTTCATTGAAGTACTGGTGAGCGGTGTAGGGCGTGACAAGGTTGGAGCCTCTTGGAGTTGGAGTTGTGGTGGTGCCGTCTGACCTCGGGCTGTGGTATGAGCCGTTTTCTGCTGGTGCTTGACTACCCCCCCTTTCGTTCTGGTCACGTTGTCAGTGTAGACCAGTGTTAAGGCAGTGTTTGGCCTCCATTCAGCAAGGGTAAATCAGGCATGTTGTGAAGCGCAGGTGCTATTTGGTGTGTGCATGGCACCGTCTTGAGCGCTCATTTACATGAGTGGGCAGTTCTTTTTAACAGTTCACGAATCCTGTAGGTGGTGTTCTGTGTAGCCCAGGATGCAGCTAGCTTGGGATGTAATGTCATGTGGTTCTGTGAGTGGGGCCACATAGTTGACATTAGTTCTGCATCATTGTCTTTTGAGAAGAGCAGCTCTAGCACTGGCAGTTGATGGCAAGTGCAGGGCGTGGTCCATCTCCTTGGAGTGGTAACCCGCTGTCATTCTCTTCATAAAGACATTGTTCAAAATCTTTGGTAAATGTACTCACTTGTACAGTATGCATGCTGCAAAAGATGACGTATTCAGTAAAAAGGGGGTGTGGCTTCCAGAGTGGGCCATGCTCCACGTATTCCATTGAATATGTGTGGTTGAAGGCTTGGTCACACTGTGTGTTGAGCTGAACAGTGACCCCTTTTGTTGAATGCAGGTGCTACAGTCTCATTTATTCACCAGAGTGCAAAGCTCTGGGCTGTTCTAGTCTAGTAGAAAGTTCTCGCACTTGACAGGGCCCCCCATGGGGCTGTGAGGTTTGCGAGAACCAGTAAGTAGCAGGTTCAGCATTGGTCATTCCATTTCAAGTTCAAAGCACGGGTGTCCTGGGCCATGGCCATGGTTGACAGGCATGAGTCCAATGGAAACTGCACGCACTTGACAGAAGAGGAAATGTCTGATGCTGGTGTTGTCGTGGAGAGCGTGCGAACAGTGCAAAGCTGATGTCTGAGATATCTGCCCCTAGTTCCTGTATGGTGCCTGCTATCATCATGTCACTTGGTGATGTGCCTTTGGCATGTAAGGGCAGGAAACGTTTGGGTCGTCGGCTGGTTCGACCTTGAGACTGAGTTCTCGCGACCAGCTGAGATGTCATGCCTAACTTTTGTGACCTGGCTATGCATTTCAGACTAGTTGGCTGGCAGGAAAGCGGAAGTTCCCGTACTTGAGCCCAATTCTTCTGTAATGGTTAAAGTCTCTTAGAGGCTCAAAACAATTCAGCAGATCTTTGCTGGTGAAGAGAGGGCGTGTGTCCATCCGTGATATGTACATGGGGTGTACATGCTTGTGGAGCTTCTGGTCAGGTGTGTGGGAACTTCTTGTCATACTTCAGTCATAGCGCCATTGATGGCCGCGTGTGTGTGTCTCGGCTTGTTCTGGGTAGTCAGCCGTCTGCTGAGATGCGGTCTGGGTGCCATGCTCATCTTGTGTTAGGATGACCATCTCTGTGGTCGACAAGCAGGTTGCAGAGATCTGGACATTTTCTCAGTAGGAGGGCATTCATGAGGGTTATTCGTTTCTCATGCCACTCATGGTTGAAAAGAGTCTGATTTGGATTTTTACATCCTCCTGTTGAGGTTTCTTGTTGAATCAGCTCCTTTGATGTTCTCAGGATCTCTGCTGGTTCAGACGTATTTGCACGGTTTTGCTCTCTGGACAGGTGTCGTCCATGGTGTTGAGATGAATTCCTTGATTACTGTTGGGCCGGAACAGGTCAGTGGCTCCTAGGTTGCCAGCTGGGTTTCCACGGGGCGCCGTCTTTCGTGTCCAACGAAACTGGTCAGCTCCATGTTGTCTCAGGGCATCCTGTCTGGTGCTTGGCTGTTCCCGGCAGGCTGTAATATCTGCTGAGTCTCTGCTGAAGATCTGCTGCTGTGGTGCACCCTCCAGATTCAGTTCTTTGTGATGTGCAGAGATAGGCAAGATTTAAACAGTCTTTATGGAGGCAGCGCTATGTTCTCTGTAGGTCTTATGGGCTGAGTTCCGCAGATATCAGGTGATCTTGGCGGAAGAAGGCCGTAGCGCTTAGATGATGACTCACAGTGTGATGCGGATTTCTGAGGCAGGAGAGTTTTGCGTTGAAGTCTTCTTCCCTTTCGGCCTGTTCCGTCCTCTCATGTAGGCTCGAATGCTGGCTGTAGCAGAGGTGTTGTAGCTGCTGTAATCCGCTTTGACAGTTTCTAACTGCTGGCATAGGATGCTTTGGTCCTCTAGGTTGGAGGTGATCCTAAGCAGGTGATCTGTCTTGTGTGGTCACACTGGGCAGTGTTCCTGCCTAAGAGTCAATGTTTTGCAGTTAGGAGTTTGTTGTGGCCTCCTGCTGTGTTCACGGTGACAGCATCTAGTGGTGACAGCTGTCATGTTTCTGGCCAGCTTGCTGGGGTCTGTGGGGAAACGCAGGGTATGTGTCTGCAGGTTCTTTTGAATGGTTCCTGCCCCACCCCTCTGTGTTTGCTGGCTAGTAAGGTGTGAACACTGGGCTTTCGCCCCCCCCCCCTTTCGCAGCTTTGGGCTTGTAGCTGGGGGCTGGACAGGAGAGATTCTGTTGCATTCTCCTGTCTGTTCACCTTGTAGTCTGCAAGCTAATTTCAGTTCCTATTGGTTCCATTGCTGAGTCATGGCTTGGACTTCTGCGTGGACTGCTTGCAGATGGCCTTTACAGGCCTTGGCCGTGGCATTGTATTGCTGTCTGCTGGGGCCATTATGAAGAGAGCTTCTGCATGTTGGAGTTTTCCTACCAGCTCCTCTCTGGCGTCTGTTCCAATTGCTCTCTTCGCTCAGTCTGTGTTGCAAAGGACTCTTGTAGCTTTCATCTCCTCCTGTAGCACCTGGTTCTCTTCATCCGCTGTCATTCGCAGGTCCAGCTGGTCTAGGCGGTTCTGCACGTGCTCCTGGCTCTAGTAGGACGATCTGGTCGTGGTCACCAATGATCCTGGCTGTGCACTTCAGATGAGTTTATTGGCTCTCTGTAGTTGTAGCTCTGGTTTAGATCGTGGGCCCTTCGCCGGTTTAGGTCGTCAGACCAACTGCTCTCAGCGCAGTTGCCGTGTGCAGATGTTGGTCCCAGGCAGGAGTCCGTCGCAGCGCTTTTCCTGGTCTCTAGCTGGTCTGGCAGGTGACAGGACTGGATAGTCTGGACATATTGAGACACAGGGGAAGAGAGAAAGGCACAAAGAGCAAGATGCAAGTCCGTACAGATCTGCTGAGATAAATATGTGGGCTATGTGTTGAATGCTTAACTGAGTTGGTCAGTTAGTGACGCAAACTAAACGCTCATTATCCTAGCTGTGAAGGCGGGGGCGGATAAGTGGTGTGGGTGAACACAAGAAAAACTATGAATAATGTTGCTGAAGAGTGTTACCTATGAGGTCATTCTGTGACTTAGGCTATTCGGTTCATCAACATAATTACCAAGAATTTTACTGATGTTCAGACAGGTTCAGTCTTTGATAGGAAGAAGAAAAACAAAACCACATAAGTGAAGAGAGATAAAGATTAGGATAGAGAAGGAGGGTTCACTTTCTGTCGGTCTCTTGACGTTGTGTCGAACCGACAGAATGGGGTTTGTCTTGAGAACCTATCATCTTCTGAGTATTTAGAAAAGGCCAATGAAAATTGGCGAATGAAATATGCATGCTGGACTCCTCCCCGGATGTACGGGTATAAGAGGGAAGCCGGCGTGCTCATTCATTCACCTTTTGTTCTTCAGAGCCTACGCATCTGATGAGCTTCTCTACGATCTTTGGTGATCATTTTTCTGCTGGAATCTACGACGCGGACAGCGGACGGTCCCTTCATGCAGTGACTCTCCCCAGGGCGTCTCGGCAGTTCCGGAGGTGTTCGAGCAAATTTCCTTTCTAAAAGAGCAAATTTCTCCAGCGTGGCATGTCCCGCTGTTCTCATGGGTGCAACACACTCATCGAGGAGGGGGACGGACACGATGCCTGCTTCCAGTACGCTGGGGCAGACGTTGTGGATACGTCCTGCCCGCACTGCGGGCAGTGATGATTCAGACGTTGCGTCACGGGTGGCTGTGTTCCCACGGGACTCAGCCACCACCTCGTTTGCTCCCCGTTCCGTGGCGGCAGGACTACGGCCCTGCCGTCCGCTACGGCAAGCAGCGAGGGTGATATGAGGATTACTGTGAGCGATAATCCGCCAGCCACTGGCTCACGGACCGTTCACACCTCGTCTCGCTCGTCTGACCGTTCCCCAGGAGACGGTCCGCCGTCTTATTCCTCAGTCACGTATTCGGACACGATGCGTGATGATGAGATGTCTCTTGCAGCATCGGGGGGTGACGTACTGCCATCCGACTCTGACGATTCCTCGGGCTCCCTCCCTCGGGGGGTCCAGCCCAGGAAGAAGCGGACGTCGAAATATCAGCCATGCTTTCCCGGGCCGCCGTGAGTGTTGGGTGCAGTGGCACTGCCTCTCCCGGCGCTCGCGGCCGGCTCCAAGCCGCGCCCGCCCCCAGTGCCGTGTTTACCGGAAGTGCATGAGGAACTTAGTAAGACCTGGAACGCCCCCTTTCCGGCACGTTTCACGTCAAACAAAGTTCTGTCACCCTCTCTTCCCTCGAGGTTGAGACAGCTGGAGGATACGTCATTCTCCCCCAGGTGGAGTATGCCGCCGCGGTGCACTCGTGCCCGTAGGCGGCAGCCACCTGGGGGGGGGGGCTCGACTTAGACTCCCGTCCAAAGCATGTGGTGTCTCGGCATCTCTGGTGTCGAGAGCTTACATTGCGGCAGACCAAGCTGCCTCCTCTCATGGACAAAGAGTACAGGATTTCTTCAATGACCCCACTAACCCCAGACGGATGTGGCAGGGCATCCAAGCCATCACTGACTACAAGGCCCCACCCTCATCATGTGAGAACAACACCAGCTTCCTGAATGAGCTAAACAAGTACTTTGGGAGGTTCAAGGAACTAGATACCACCACAGCAAAAAAATCCATTCCTCGCCCAGAAGAGCAGACACTCTGCCTGGACCCAGCTGATGTCCGGAGAACCCTGAGGAAGGTTAATGCCCGGAAACCAGCTGGCCCTGATAACATACCAGGAAATGTGCTTAAGGAATGTGCTGATCAGCTGGCTGGGGTTCTCACAGATATTTTTAACATCTCCCTGCACCAGGCTGTGGTACCAACCTGTTTCAAGACTGCCACGATTGTACCGGTACCCAAGAAGACCACTACCTTCTCACTCAATGACTACCGCCCAGTAGCACTAACACCTATTATGATGAAGTGCTTCGAGAGGCTGGTAAAGGACCACATGGTTTCCAGACTCCCCCCCACATTTGACCCGTACCAGTTTGCTCATCTCCTCCACAATCCACCGGAGCCTAGAACGTCTGGAAGGGAAAAACACACATGTGCGGATGCTGTTCCTGGATTTCAACTCTGCATTCAACACCATCATACCACAACATCTGATAAGCAAACTGGCCCCCCTTGGAATTAGTACCCACCTGTGCAATTGGCTGCTTGACTTTCTCACCAACAGACCTCAACGCGTGCGGGTGGGAATAAACGTCTCCAGTGTCATCTCCCTGAGCACCGGTTCCCCCCAGGGCTGCGTTCTGAGTCCGCTGCTGTTCACGTTGATGACCTATGACTGCTGCGCCAAGTCCACTACTAACCACATTGTGAAGTTTGCAGACGAAATGACAGTAGTGGGCCTCATCAAGAATAATGATGAACAGGCCTACAGAGAGGAAGTGAAACATCTGGTAGACTGGTGTGAAAGCAACAACCCGGTCCTGAATGTCTCAAAAACAAAAGAGGTTGATGATTGAAGAGATGATTGTGGACTTCTGGAAGAACCAGCATAGCCACACTCCTCTCATCATCAATGACTCAGCAGTGGAGTATGTCAGCAGCACAAGGTTCCTGGGGGTGCAGATAACCGACTCTCTCACCTGGTCAAACCACACTGGCACTCTTGTAAAGAAGGCCCAGCAGCGTATGCACTTTCTGCGCCGGATGAGGAGAGTGCACCTACCCGCTCCCATTCTCACCACCTTCTATAGGGGAACTATAGAGAGCATCCTGACCAACTGCATCTCTGTCTGGTCGGCGGCCTGCAGTGCCTCTGACTGGAAAAGCCTACAGAGGGTGGTGAGGACAGCGGAGAAAATCATCGAGACTTCACTTCCTCCCCTTCGGGACATCGCAAAGAAACGCTGTTTGACTAGAGCTCAAAACATCGTTGGGGACCCCTCCCACCCCCACCATGGACTGTTCTCACTGCTGGCCTCTGGAAGGAGATTCCGCAGCCTGCGGAGCAGAACAACTAGTTAAAGTTTTTCATACATAGGCAACCTATTATTTCATAGGTTTTATACAAGGTTTCTGTCTCTTTTATATTGCTTATCTTGTTTTTCTGGGACTGTGTATACTGCCTTCATTTTATTCCTGTTGTGCTATGTGTCAGGTGTCAGGACTGGTTCATGGCAATCGACCTGAAGGACGCGTACTTCATGTCTCGATCCTCCCTCGACATCGGCCGTTCCTACGGTTCACGTTCGAGGGACGGGCATATCAGTACAGGGTCCTCCCCTTCGGTCTGTCCCTGTCTCCACGAGTCTTTACGAAGCCGCTTCCCCTTAGGGAAGGAGGTGTGCGGGTACTAAACTATCTCGACGACTGGCTCAGCTTGGCGCACTCTCGAGATCTGTTGTGTACACACAAGGACCTGGTGCTCCGGCACCTAGATCGGTGGGGCTACAGGTCAACTGAGAAGAGCAAGCTCTCCCCGGTGCAGAGCATCCTATTTCTCTGTATGGAACTCGACTCTGTCCTCATGAGCGGCCCCGCTCACCCCCCCGGGGGGCGCGAGACTGGAACAAGGAAGCCCGTGCCCTCGTGGCCTCCCAGAGGCAGTGCGACTGACTACTGCGCCCGTTCAGTGTTGAACTGCCTGAAGCTCTCAGGCAGTCAGCGGTCCCCTTGAAACATTTCAGAGGCTCCTGGGATACATGGCATCCTCGGCGGGGGTGGTCCCCCTCGGGTCGATGCACATACGACCGCTCCAACACTGGCTACAGAGTCAAGTTCCTTGGAGAGCGTGGCACACCGGCAGCAGGCGTATGGTCATCACGCTTTTCTGCCGACACACCCTAACCCCCTGGTCTCCCATGACCTTCTTGCGGACAGGGGTCCCCTTAGGGATGCCTCCCTGTAGGGTTGGGGTGCCGTGTGCAACGGGCACGCAGTGTCGGGGTGGTCAACGGGCCCCCGCCTGCATTGGCATTTCAACTGCCTAGAGTTGTTGGTTGTGCTACTTGCATTGAGGAGGCTACTACCTCTCGTGCAGGGCAAGCACGTGCTGGTCCGGTCGGACAGCACAGCTGCTGTGGCATATATCATTGGTGGCATTCGCTCACGGCAGCTAACATGACTCGCCCGGCGCCTCCTCCTCTGTAGTCAGCAGGTGATCAGTTCCCTGCGAGCCATACACATCCCAGGCATCCTGAACCAGACTGCTGATGCGCTCTCTCGTCAGTCGACGCCTCGCGGAGAGTGGCGACTCCATCCCCGCGCAGCCGGCTCATTTGGGAGCAGTTCGGCCAGGCACAGGTGGTCCTGTTGCCTCCCCGGACTCCACCCATTGTCCGTACTCCCTGTCCGAGACAACCCTTGGCACTGATGCCCTTGCGCACAGCTGGCCACGGGACAAGTGGAAGTACGCTTCCCCCCAGTGAGCCTCATTGCACAGGTCCTGTGCAAGGCCAGGGAAGAGGAGCATCAAGTGGTACTAGTTACGCCCCTTTGGCCTAACCAGGACTTGGTTCTCGGAGCTAAGGCTCTGACAACAACTCCCCCCTGGCCGCTCCTCCTGGCGAATTGCTTCCCCAGGGGAAAGGGCACGTTACTGCATCCCAGGCAGAACCTGGTCTCCATGTGTGGACGGGACGAGGAGATCCTGAGTGACCCACCCCCGGTCTGGTTGGGACGTCACTCAGGCTAGGGCTTCGGCCACTGGGCGGCTATACGTCCCGCGAATGCATCAATGATATTATATACTTGACTTTACCAAACAGGATTTAGAGCAAAGGTAGCGAATCGAAACACAGTAAAAGGGACCAAGTTTGTGAGCGTGAATACAGAAAACCCATCACAAATGAATATATATATATGGTTGTTTATTAAACTCTACTCTACATGGTAAACAAAACAATGACGATCGCATAAAACAAACAAATACATGAAACACAAATGCGCTTGGAAGCGCGGAGGGAGAAAGAGTGAGGAGAGAGAGAGAGAGAGAGAGAGAGAGAGAGAGAGAGAGAGAGAGAGTGCATGGCAGCGATTTCTGAACACCAATAAATATCATCTTTATCAAAGAGGCACAGACTTAACGCAGCTATTCTATAAATAGAAAATGATGCTTGCAAGCTCTGTGCTGGACCGATATCCGTATGCGCGTGTAGAGATGGAATTGTTCAAAATGTTTCAGAAGGCAGCCCTGCAGAAAATTGCAGGCCTCGTGATCGACCGCATGGCCTAGCCACGTGGCAGCAGAGTCCATTGTTCCTTCTTCTCCCCCAATGGGGGGGAGAGGGCAGTCTCCGAAGAGACGCCACGAAACAAGTTTTAGCGCAGAAGAGAAGAGAGGAAGAGACGAAGAGAGGAAGTTTTCAGAGCAGGCTCAATATTTAACCTCATGAGAGGGCATGCCCACCTGGGTTTGAATCGACCAATCAGAGTTGAGCAGGGAAGAGGTACTTTGTCCACTCAACAGCTAATTTGCATCTTTATGACCTCCTGGCAACATTACAAAATACCATTCCAAATTATAACGTAATGAAAAAAAAGTGTTCTATGGTCACACAATGTATATAAACAAGGAGGAATTGTAAAGACAAACATTTATATATCAAATATGCTAAAGTTTGAAGTGCATCAAGACATGATTCATTCGGCGGTACGAGTACAAACAAACCCTGAATTAACTTGCCTATTTAACAATTACAGATTATTTTAAAATGGCAAGAGCGACAACATATAACCTAGATATTTAGATATATTTATAAAAAAGGACAATTGAATCACAAGTTCCTATTTGTCAGAGAAGTTTCTCTGGTTAGCCTCATATGTTAAGTTTCACATGAGACAGACAGACTTCTCCCCTCTGCTTTGAAGCTTAGGGGTCGTAAAATATTCCACAGAGAAACAAAAGGGGGTTGATGGGTCTTTCGGTGAGAGCACCAACTCAAGTCCAGACCGCTGGAGCTAGGTTTTGACTCTGGTCTTTTGAGGTTGATATCAAGAAACCAGGATACAGGGGGTTGGAGGGGGTTGATGGCTCTTCTTTCAATGACTCCGACCATTTGGCTTATGCTAAATTCTCTACATATGTCTTCATGTGCCCATCGGTCTGCACAGCGGATTCAAACAAACTTTCTACCTTTGAACTGGCCCTCTCCTACAAGCTCTTTGTTTGACAGATGTTGTGGTGGTCAGTCATGATAACTGTGTTGTCGGTGTTCATGGAGAAATACTCACCGGCACATTATCATTGCTCATGGCTGGGAGAGTGCTGTGTCTGGCGGGAGAGAGAGGCGCTGCTGCTGTAGGAGCAGCGGTGGAGTTTGTGTGGGGAAAAAGCAGAGACTTTGGCAACAATCTTTTGTAAATCGTCTTTTTCCCTCTCCGCTGATGTAACTGCATTTCTTTGTTGTTTTATTTCCCTGCGACTTTTACTTTGTTTTGCAGCTAATGTACCACACAATGACACTCTCGCTGTGGGAAGTTCTACTAATTCCGCCGCTGCGTTAACTTTCTCTAGCTGGTGTCGAACTCGTCTCACGCATATACGCTGCTAATGGAATGGTCCACTCATTCAGGGGAGTGCCTTCGTACAGATGTAGTAACGTAAAACGTTAACAGGGATATCCCGACTATTTTGATGATTACTTGGGGCTCTACGTGGCTGCTGACATGGCTTATTGGTTAAGTCCACCCCTTCCTTTTGGGGGCCCCTGGTAGCTCGGGGCCCCAGGCGATTGCCTACCTTTGCCTAATGGTAAATCCGCCCCTGTTGACACACACACATGCTTTTACTGTTTTCTGTATTACAAATACTAAGTCTTGTCTTCCACAGGTTTTGAGACGAATGAATGAGGTTGCAGGCCCTCTCAAATGCATGACACACCACCTCATCTTTTGACTCGTCTTTTGGCAGAGAAAACAAAGAGGCTTTCTTTGGCAACGGAACACACAGCATTTCCACGACAAGGCTGCTCCGGCGGCAGTACAATGAGATTTACAAGACCGCACACATTACTTGCGTGTAGATTTGGGAGGTTTTAGTCAAATCACTCCACGAGCTGACGTCAAGTTGTGGGGGTGTGGTTACACGAGGCGTTTCAGGCAGGTCTGGGTGAGCATTCGCTTCTAGATAAAATACATCTTCTTGCAATTTCACGTGTCTAATACATGCATGGGCAACTTATAACACACAAATAACAAAGAAAAACACGTACTTCTGGTGAATGACTCCTTTAAATAGTGTTGAAACAACAGTTCCTGTGTCACTGTCTTATGGTGGATTTTCTTGCATCTTTTTCCAGTTGTTGGATTTTCAGGTTTAACTTTCAACTTTATTAACTTTTCAGCTATATTCCTTTTTCCTTATTGTAGCAAAGATTATTATATAGTATTATTTATCATTTATTTGTATTAAAATAGGCTATATTAATATATTTGAACACTTCATATTTACTGCATGCATTGAGTCATTTAGGAATTTCTTGCCAATCTTTCCCTCTGGTTTCGTTATTTGCAGCGGTAGTACCACAGTTTCGTACCTTTGAGGTTTAAACTCTTCACATGTTTTGCAGAAGGTGGCGGTAATGCACCAATACGCTGGATGTTAAACACATAAGAAGAGCACCAATCATCGCTCTCTTTTCCTTAGTGGATCGATTTGATCAAAGCTTGACTTGTAGGGCTGCTGAATATTAGCGTGCACACGCAATTATCTGAACTAGGTGAACCTGACTCAAATTAGTCAGATCACATGATCTTCAACTTTCCCTTATGGAACCGATAGTCCTGTTGGTCTGAGGAGCCTAAAGCATCCTCCCCCGACCGCTGGGGTGGGCGGCCAGTGTTGTGGCATGAGGGACACAACGTCTCGTTCCCTCCATCAGGGAACCGAGGTTACATCCGTAACCAAGACGTTCCCTTTCTGTCGGTCTCTCGACGTTGTGTCGAACCGACAGAATGGGGTTCCTATGGAAAACGCCACAGCACTGAGC